>NW_027262104.1:0-32500 GCF_902827115.2 Pseudochaenichthys georgianus | reverse complement strand
AGGCATCACTGGCTTGAGTAAATAGACTTCTCTCGACACCGTTCAAAGAAAATATATCAAGATAAACATTTGCTCCAGGTTGAGACTCTAACCAGACTCTGATGGAAGGAGGCACAGGATATGATCAGACTCGAACACTCGAGACAGAATCAAATTAAGTCCCGCAGAAGCTTGAGATATGCCTGCTAAACATTTCAGACGCCATCCGACACGTCCACAGCCCGGGCGCTCAGGGTCTACTTACAAGTTCAGAAGTTGAAAAAGCATCTTGTGAATTTAAAACTAAGGGAGAGAAAGTGGAGTTGTTATCGGCCCTGGATCCATGGAATAGAGCGTGGCATAGAATCGAATGTCTTCTCCAACTTCTGGCTCGGTTTTAGTGAATTTACTTGTTTAGGTATTTCCTATTTCTCTACTCAACATTATCCTGTTTCTACCACCTCCTTCAGGGAAGGGATGTGTCGGTCATGGTTTGTTTGTCAGCAAAACTACGGGTAAACGACTGGTTTATTTGGACGGATCTGAGTTACAGGGCTGACAGTTCGAGATGGGAATGTGTTAAAATGAAAAAAATGCAATATATTTGAGGTCCTGCCGACGCTAGCTGTCTATCAGGAACTACACTCACGTACAGGTCCCCTATTAAACTGTTTTCATGAATACATCACAGGTCTCAGATATATCCACTTTTTCCACCACAGATTTGGGGAAATTGGTCCGTGTGCAAAGCATTGTGGGGAATTTAAGGACGCGAAGTCTACACATGTGCAGCCTCGAAATGTCTCCAAACGAAGTACGCCGGGCTCGGTAGAATTCCAAGCATGCTGGACATTGGAACAGTCCTTCGGCGGCCCTCGATGACGTAGTGTGCTTGAAATAGTGGCTCTGGAGCATCCTTCCTCGAGATTGAGAAACACCCCGGAGTTGTTGTTGTTGTTGTGCGTCCTCCGCTGTGCGACCTGCCGTGCTCATCGTGCCTCTGTTTCGTTGTTGTTGTTGTTTATCTGTTGTAGCACAGTAGCTGGTGACTCAGACCATCTCTCACGCTCTCGCTTTAAGGGCGAAACGTTAGGATTGGCAGAAGCATTCCTGAGAGGAGGGGCGCGTCCGGGCCTAATGATGTTACACACAAGAACAGTGAGCGCGTCTCACACCCGCCATCTGCTCTCCTCTCGCTGCTCTCCGCGTTAATGCCGTTTCATTCTCTACTGTATCGTGTTTCTCATCTCCTTCATCAGATTGCACTCGTTCATCTTCTCTGTTGAGCAGCGAAGGCACCATTTACCTCATGCTGCCTTTTCAAAGTGCTCTTTTTTCACAACACTTTATTCGGGGGGGTGAAAAAATGTAGGTTTGCTTTGAATAAGTCGATGGTTGCCATATGGACGAATACGATTGTGGGGAAAGGAAATCTGGTTAGTTGGGATGAGAGAGCCGGAAAATGGATGAAAATGTTAGTTATTTTGAAAGCGTTACGGTTGAATGGGCTTGCTCTCTAATGCTGTATATCAGGGGTGTCAAACTCAAGGCCCGGGGGCCAAATCCGGCCCGCGACTTCATTTCATGTGGCCCCACAAGAGCTTGCAAAAAATATGATATGTTTATTATGCGGTTACATGCTACTTTACAGAAACACGTTGCCAATAAACTACATGTCCCACAATGCATCTCAGAATTTGACTTTTTTTTTTTTTAAATGTAACTTTTCTTTCAAAATGTCACTTTTTTATTTTGACTTTTCTTTTTAAATCATTTTGTGACATTCTCACTGAAGAGACTTGCAATTATTTGCCCTAGACTTCTGCTTTCAGGCGTAGTTAATTATGAAGTTATTACCCTATCCGATAATAATCCGATGCAGAGGCAATAATGTAATATAATACATTATTTTATATATTAAATATTCATATATGCATTTTTATATAGTCTTACAACCGGCCCTTTGAGTGCAACCATAATGCTGATGTGGCCCGCGATGAAATTGAGTTTGACCCCCCTGCTGTATATGATCGTATTGAACAGAAGTAGAGTCATATTGATATTGTGTACTCGTCTGTGCTGGCAGCAGATCAACCGAATGACCATCCATGCTTATGATAAAACAGAAACTCATATTTAGGCCTGTCGCGGTAATCGATAAATTGACTTCTCGTACGATAAATAAAAATGGACTCGATAACTTTTCTGAGCTCGATAAATTGCCGTTTACACGAGGATGTGACCAGCATGTTAGCTAGGTGCGCTGTGAGGGGCGGGGCTGACACACAGCCAGCTCAGGACTCTCCGCCTGCAGCAGCCAAATTAATAATATAGCGACAAGCGGGAGACAACGTGTGACCTACTCACAGGGAATTTAAAGTTAAATGGAATTGGTTACTGTAAGGGAATATTTCTGTCTTAATCCTAAGTAAGAATATACTCCTAAGATATTTAACCTGTCTGCCTGTTGACATTTACGACAAACCCTAAGTCTGTTATCTGTCTTAACGAATGGGAAGTCTCAGCTATTGTTGACATTACCAGTGATTACTTATAGTGACATTACTTGTGATGTGAATTCTCCGGCCGTTGACTTATAATAAACTACCAGTGTTTGACATCAAAGCTCCAACTCTCCTCGTGTCTCTCTGAGTCCTGACTCTCCATTGCTGCAGAAGTTGCCCTTACAGTTACACGCATACTCTCCACTGAGCCACAGCCTCACATGTATCATTGTTTATTTATTTGTGTGTTTTTACACAGTTTTAGGACAGCAGGGGGGTATACTGCGAAGCAGGATTTTCGCTTAGCGGCTAAATTCAGGGAAAACTCCGGCTTTCCGGTCATCCGAAGCTGGTTCTCTTTTTAGCAGCTAGATCTCCATGGTAACTGATGCTAAGCAGCTAACCTGGTCGGGACCAGGTTAGGTTGCAGGCTAAGAGCTCAACTCAGTGAAAGCACCGCCTGCTGACCAATCAGAGCTCAGTGTGCGGAGTTTAAAGCGATCAAGTCATATTACAGGAGAAAGGAAATACAGAAAAGCTGCCGTCGCAGGAAAGACGGCCGGCAGAAATCACCGACTGTGTGAACGTGAACATTAATAGAATATCACCTCCATCTTCAGAGCAATCTGACTATTATAACATTAGCGTAAGAAAGCTTACTTAAATATCGGCCACAACACCAGTACCCGGATCAGAGTACATTAAGTACAGTCCGCGGCATATCACTTCATAATGTATCATATCTCCTGATCT
The DNA here is from genome assembly GCF_902827115.2 of Pseudochaenichthys georgianus. NCBI lineage: Eukaryota > Metazoa > Chordata > Actinopteri > Perciformes > Channichthyidae > Pseudochaenichthys > Pseudochaenichthys georgianus. The sequence continues at coordinate 29,264 of NW_027262104.1, read as the reverse complement.
GAGTCAGCTGAGCCGTATCTGGCCGTGCAACACTCACAGCGTCACAGACTGGATGCAGAAGTATTATTTTAAGCAACACATAAGTTGACGAAACACTCGAGACAAATGTAATTAAAGTCAGATCGTGTTTTAGACGGGCAGTGATATCATAAACCTGTTAATGTACGCATTCAAACACGTGTTCTGTTCCAGCTGTGTTCACCTTGCAGGTGCAGCTCTGAGGCTTTGATCCTGATAAAGTGTTTAAGTCATGGATATTTAATTTAACTTCTTCATGTGTCTAATATTATAGTTGACTTTGACAGGAAGTATGACGCTGCGCTGTCAGTAGCTTCTCCATGTTTGTGATTGGTCGAATGCTCCAGATACCACCCCTTTCATGTGAACGCGCACCTAACTAGATAGGACACGGCTGGCTTGAGCGATCCACTTGATAACCAGCGTCGTAGGACAGTTTAGCGAGAGCGCGTATGTTTTGGATTAGGCCAACCGGCTAACTCAAACATATCCAGGTTAGGTTGAACCGGCTTCGTAGTATAGGCCCCAGGTGTGTTGGATTCTCTCTGACAGTCTATATGTATTTCCCCACTAACTGGAGAGATGACCTGCCACAGAAAACGCACGAAAATATAATGAAATGCAAACATTTGAAAGCGTGTTTTTTGGCAGGATTAATTAAGATAAAGTGTTGGCAGGAAAGGCATCAGTGTAAGGTGTTGCCTTTTAGTGCAAATACATGTTACATTGCTGGAAAGATATATAGGAATGCAGCTTCTTGGTCATTTGAAACCGTTTTCATCGTGATGGATGATGCCCCTGAAACCATCGCCAGACCCCACCTTGAAAACCACTGATCCAAACAATGTCTCCTCTCCTCTGTGTGTTTCTCTCTCCACCCAAAGGTGCGGCGGCCTTGTCGGGCGCGGTGACCCACACGGTGTCGACGGCCGTCATCGTGTTCGAGCTGACGGGCCAGATCTCTCACATCCTGCCCGTGATGATCGCCGTGATCCTGGCCAACGCCGTGGCCCAATCGCTGCAGCCGTCGCTCTACGACTCCATCATCCGGATCAAGAAGCTGCCCTACCTCCCCGAGCTGGGCTGGGGCCACCACGAGTACGTACAGCGAAACACGCCCGCACACATTCACTTCTCACACGAATGATACAAATGATACGTTGTTTCAGCGGCAAAGCAATGATTAATATGAATATTGCGAATACTTGACTCTTAAGAAATACATTGAAATAGGTCGTTATAGGATGTGGAATTAACCGAGAAAATTGAATTGAGGATGAATCTACAGCTGATTTAGCTTAACTTGGTACAAAGATAGATTAAACATTCAAAACATAACATGCTAAGAGGTGAGCTGGAAAGATGCAGGACAGAACATTACTCATGTCATCCACATACACACATACTAACTTTTAACTAGTTAGCATGATATTGTTAGCAACAGAACATCTTGCAATGCTACCCATAGGGCACATCAGTGTTGTCACGATACCAACATTTTGGTTTCGATACCAAGTCAAGAATTGCGATTCCGATTATTTTTCGATACTTTTCTCAAAAAAAGGGCAACAGTCTTTATTTAACAATTATTGTGCTCTATTTCACGCCATAACCAGAACACCAACGTTTAAACAATGAGAACAATACATTAAATAAATGACAATAATTTGTATGAAATACAATTAAGCATCATCTGTAAACTACTTTTTTGTTTTTCGCTTCTGGCGTCTTTTTTTGTCAACAAGCCGAGGCGCAGCGGCATAACACTCCCACTTGCAGCCATGCTTCTCGCTTTCTCACATGCTCTGGCAGCTAGCGCGTGCACGAGAGAGGGGCGGGACTTAGAGCGTGCTTGAGAAAGGGGAGGGACTTAGAGCGTGCTTGAGAGAGGGGAGGGACTTAGAGCGTGCTTGAGAAAGGGGAGGGACTTAGCGCGTACTAGAGAGGGGAGGGACTTGGAGCGTGCTTGAGAAAGGGGAGGGACTTAGAGCGTGCTAGAGAGGGGAGGGACTTAGAGCGTGCTTGAGAGGGGAGGGACTTAGAGCGTGCACGAGAGGGGAGGGACTTAGAGCGTGCTTGAGAGGGGAGGGACTTAGAGCGTGCTTGAGAGGCGAGGGACTTAGAGCATGCTTGAGAGGGGCGGGACTTAGAGCGTGCTTGAGAGGGGAGGGACTTAGAGCGTGCTGGAGAGGGGAGGGACTTAGAGCGTGCTGGAGAGGGGAGGGACTTAGAGCGTGCTGGAGAGGGGAGGGACTTAGAGCGTGCTTGAGAGGGGCGGGACTTAGAGCGTGCTGGAGAGGGGAGGGACTTAGAGCGTGCTGGAGAGGGGAGGGACTTAGAGCGTGCACGAGAGAGGGGAGGGACTTAGAGCATGCTTGAGAAAGGGGAGGGACTTAGAGGGTGCTTGAGAAAGGGGAGGGACTTAGAGCGTGCACGAGAGAGGGGAGGGACTTAGAGCGTGCTGGAGAGGGGAGGGACTTAGAGCGTGCACGAGAGAGGGGAGGGACTTAGAGCATGCTTGAGAAAGGGGAGGGACTTAGAGCGTGCTTGAGAGGGAGAGACTGCAGGCACGGCTGCAGTGCAGGGAGTGGAAGCAGAGCGCTGAACACACACGGCTCTTATTAAAACGGAGCTTTCTCACCAAAGTACTTTCCCCCGTCATTCTTAAAGTACCGATACTAATGACACGGAGGAATCGTAACGTTTTTAACGGCAGGGTATCGCAGTACCTTTCAAGTATCGGTACACCGTGCAACACTAGGGCACATGTCACCTGTTCATATGTTTGCTTTCTCTTTACTCTTTGCACATTTACGTACGGTTGTAATCCATGTAATCCTGTTTGGATTATCACAATGCCATATTAGATATCAACTATGTTCTGTTACGAAGCATGAACAAGTGTCTTTGATCTCTGAGTTGGTTAATAAATGTCGTTAGTTTGTTTTTTCTCCACTGGCCGGGTGGAGAAAGTGTTTCTCTGAATACAGTATGGGAAAAGACGCCATTACGTCGTTTCAGCAGCAAGTATCGCACAAACAAAGCAATGTTTAATATTGATGTTGCGAATACTTGACTATTGGAGATTAACCAAGTCATAAAATGGGTCATTATGGGATGGGAAATGAACAGAGTAAATTGAATTGAGGATAAACAGCCAGTTAATTTAGTAAGTGCAGTGAAACGTGCCCGCACTCATCTCAAGATTCAAGATTCAAAGCTTTATTGTCATGTCAGCAGCTACGGTGTAGATATGGCAATGAACATCTTCAGTCCCTCCAACAGAGCAGCATGAATATATATAGGACATAAAACAAATAAAATAGTGCAAGACATTTTTAAAATGTGCAAGTGAATACAAATAAAATAGAAATAGTGCAAGAAGAGTCGATATACAAGTACATGGAATATGATATAATAATAATAGATTTATTTTGTTAGCGCTTTTACAGGTGCTCAAAGACGCTTTACAGATATAGTGAAAAGAAAAACAACAAATAATATATATATATATATATATATATATATATATAGATAGATAATTTGCAAGATGCAAACAGATGAATGTTGTCTCACATAACAACACATGTGATATGTTGTTACAGCGGCAAGTATCACAAAAACAGAACAACGCTCAATATTAATATCGTGACTGTTAAACGTTTAAAGTCATTATTGTTCAATGGAATCTGCAAATACTGTAGAAATGAGATTGAAGAAAAACACGGCGAGAGATTTCTTTAACGCGCTCGAGGTTTCCAGACAAAGGATTCACGGTCACATTGTTTTGTGATTGCTTCCATTAATATTTATGAACACAACACTGACTGGGATTACCAGCTGCTCCTTGTCCTCCGAGCTCGCTGCCGAGGCTTCAAATGTGATTGTTCTCAGACGATTATTGGGATGTTGGCAAATCATTAGGTGGAGACAATAGCTCGACGCATCGTTTACAACTGGTGAGTAATGAGGAACAAACGTGTTTGATCCTCCATCTGGTCATCAGTTGCAGCTCCGTGTGTGTGTGTGTGTGTGTGTGTGTGTGTGTGTGTGTGTGTGTGTGTGTGTGTGGTGTGTGTGTGTGTGTGTGTGTGTGTGTGTGTGTGTGTGTGTGTGTGTGTGTGTGTGTGTGTGTGTGTGTGTGTGTGTGTGGTGTGTGTGTGGTGTGTGTGTGTGTGTGTGTGTGTGTGTGTGTGTGTGTGTGTGTGTGTGTGTGTGTGTGTGTGACAAATAAATCATGACATGATCATCTATCATCAAAAAAGTTATCTCGACATAATGAAATGTTTAAAAGTTGGCAAGGCGTAAAGATGATGAGAACCTGGCAGGCATATCCTCTGTGTGTGTGTGTGTGTGTGTGTGTGTGTGTGTACATGGTCTGTCTGCACAGACACACACACACACACACACACACACACACACACACACACACACAATGCAATCTTGTTGAATCATGTATATTTAATAACACACACACTATGAACCTGAGGCATTGTGCAGCAAAGTTCCATACTTCATTCACTTCTTTACCTCTTTTGCACCTCCATCACTGTGTGTGTGTGTGTGTGTGTGTGTGTGTGTGTGTGTGTGTGTGTGTGTGTGTGTGTGTGTGTGTGTGTGTGTGTGTGTGTGTGTGTGTGTGTGTGTGTGTGTGTGTGTGTGTGTGTGTGTGTGTGTGTGTGTGTGTGTGTGGTGTGTGTGTGTGTGTGTGTGTGTGTGTGTGTGTGTGTGTGTGTGTGTGTGTGTGTGTGTGTGTGTGTGTGTGTGTGTGTGTGTGTGTGTGTGTGTGTGTGTGTGTGTGTGTGTGTGTGTGTGTGTGATGTAACTGCCGCATACAAGAGCTGAGGCGCGGGGGGATGACAGCCTTGCCCTGTCCAAGCTGAATGTGTTTTTCACTCAAACTGGAAATGATCCATCTCACACCCACGCAAGTGTCCACACACACACACACACACACACACACACAGGAACACTTGTGTAACACCTGCCGTGCGATACACACATACGGTGGCATTTACATTTTCTCACACACACCCACACGGACATGGAGGGAATTGGCTTTTCTTATCTTTTATTTATGTAGAGCTTTTGCAGATATGACACACACACACACACACACACACACACACACACACACACACACACAGATCACATGTACAGAATATCTCCTGCTTCTTCTTTTAGTCAGAACCAGAACAGCACATATGATATTAGAGCTTCCCGATTTGGAAAAAGATTGCGATTATTTTGACTGATATTGCAGTTTTGATATTATTTTTGAGCCTTTCTTTAAATCTCTTGTTTGAAAACAAATCAAATATTTTAGCCCCATTATATATTCCTTTAACTGCCTTTGTGTTTAGGTTTATTTATTCATTATATATATTGTTTAATGTGAAGCTAATATGGAGCTACAACCTTTGTTCTCTTCTTCTTTGGTAGCTTTACTCACTTATTTATGACGTCGGGTCCTCTCCCATTTGTGTTGGACTGCCATTAAAGGCACGTATCTCCTCGAGTGAAGTTTTCCTTTTGAATTACCTCTAGAAATGTCAAAAAACAAAACTGATAGATCGCTAAAGGACGACCTGGATGATCGTTTTGAAACGTTATGAACATCACGATCAAATCTGAGAACCTGTACCAAACACAAATGTTTCTATTAAGTCTGTGGCTTTTCTGCGTCTCCTGTCTTTACCAAATACTGTCAGTTAGATATTGCACGTGTCCATGATTGCACTTTCGATAACATTTTGATTAATTGTGCAGCTCTATATGAAACCTTTCTCACACCCGCCTCTTGTCTTCTCCCCTTCAGTGTTTGAGTGGCATTTCAAGTGTGGGAACAATTACATAACATCCGTCTGTGTGTGTTGTGTGTTTCGCTATCTGCCACATGGTGTTTCTTAGCGTTTCATAACAGCCAGTTAGAGATTTGAGATCAGATAAATGAGAAAACCAGCTGACAAAAAAAAACGATAAGAATGATCTTAAATAATTAATAATAGACACACTCAGGTAATAGGATCCTTTTAATATTTTAAAATAACTGGATCTACAGAACCAGAAACCTTAGATTCAGCTCACTCCTTGATGGGGCTTAAAAATAAATATTTAACCCAACAAAATAATCTTATATATTATCTTTCGATCATTTTCATCCAGAAACCTCCCGAAAAAAGTTAAAATGTGTGCATTTAAAATCAATTTTGAACTTTAGCCAATTTGGTAAATCAGTCCCCAAGCTTTCAACATACATTCACACACACACACACACACACAGAAATGTATTTTGGGCCTAAACCATTCAGTGCTTTATAAACCAGCAGCAGTATTTTGAAATCTATTCTTTGACACACAGGAAGCCAGTGTAAAGACTTCAGAACAGGAGTGAAGTGATCCACTTTCTTAGTGTCAGTGAGGACTCGAGCAGCGGCGTTCTGAATCAGCTGCAGCTTCCTCATAGATGTTTTAGTGAGACCTGTGAAGACACCTTTGCAGTAGTCGAGTCTGCTGAAGATAAAAGCATGGACAAGTTTTTCCAGATCCTGCTGTGACATTAGTCTTTAATCCTAGATATGTTCTTTAGGTGATAGTAGGCTGATTTAGTAACTGTTTTAATGTGACTGTTGAAACTCAGCTCAGAGTCCATGACTACACCTAGATTTCTGGCTTTATCTGTTGTTTTGAACATTGCAGACTGAAGCTCAGCGCTAACTTTTAAACGTTCTGCCTTGGCTCCAAAAACCATTACCTCAGTTTTATCTTTGTTTAATTGGAGAAAGTTCTGACACATCCAGTCATTGATGTGTTCAATGCACTTACTCAGTGTTTGAATTGGAGCATAGTCTCCTGGTGAAATTGTTACGTACATTTGTGTGTCATCTGCATAGCTATGGTAACTTATTTTGTTGTTCTTCATTATCTGAGCCAGTGGTAGCATGTAGACGTTAAAGAGAAGAGGCCCCAAGATGGAGCCTTGAGGAACCCCACATGTCATATTTGTCAACTCCGATGTGTATGTACCTATAGAAACAAAGTTGTTTCTGTCCTTTAAGTAGGATTCAAACCAATTTAGAACTGTTTCCGAAAGTCCCACCCAGTTTTCCAGTCGGTTGAGTAATATGCTGTGGTCAACAGTGTCAAACGCAGCACTGAGATCTAATAATACTAACACTGAAGTTCTGCCACTGTCTGTGTCACACGCACGCACACACACACACACACACACACACACACACACACACACACACACACACACACACACACACACACACACACACACACACACACACACACACACACACACACACACACACAAACACCCACTCTTTCGCCCATATGTTATTTGAATTCTTTAATGGATCCATATTTGTTCTTCTTTTTCTTAACGTAGACCTCTTTCCCTTATCTCCATAACCACATTATATATTCCCCTCATGTTCCTGCTCATATGTATTTGTTCTATCGTCCTCTTTCTCCTCTCAGGAGGTATGATATAAGTGCATAACATCAGTCGCTCTGTGCCATTTGTTTTCCTAGCATTTCATAACAGCCAATTTTTGTTTGTTGAATTGTTGTCTCTGTTTGTTTGAGCAAAAGCCACAGGAGACGATCGTATTTCACATATTCCTACGGATCATTTCAAGCTTTTAGTGGCTTCTATACTTCCCCCTACACACACACACACACACACACACACACACACACACACACACACACACACACACACACACACACACACACACACACACACACACACACACACACACACACACACACACACACACACACACACATTAATACACATTAATACACATCAATGCCCTTAGCCTCTCCACTCCACTCTGGACAATATGGATGATCTGTAAGCCAGGATTTATAACCCTATTAGTCTGTTTATCTTGGCTCAAAATCTATAAGCTTGAGGCTTAAAGCGAGATACCTCCAACTGATCAGATGTATTGCCGAGCGTTGCAGGAGGGAAGGTTCAATTAAGACGAAACCAATCAGATTTCATCAACTGCCTTTTGATGTCCTGAGGGAAATCAGTGCTGGCAGCGGCTGTGGTCAGTTCACACATTAAACCGATCCTCAGCAAATTAAAATGGATCAGAAAGGAGATTTCTTTAAGAGGGATGTGTTTTTTAAAAGGTCCTTTTTATGTATATTTTTCTGATCTTTCTATCGAACCCTATAGCAGTGATTTAAGCGTTATCCCATTCATTTAATGTAGTTGATTTCAGTGATAACAGTAGATTAGTCATGGAGGAAAATGTATTTTGATGACTGAGAAGTTATGTATTTTATTTTGCGATTTGTTTACAAAAAAGACATCTTATAGTTTTTTTATGATTTTGAAGCGATAATGCAATCTCCAGAAACTAACTGCAGGCTATAAAGGAACTACAGCACGGTCACATGACTTCACGTCACCACCGCTAAGCTAAAGGAGGCTAATGTTGGGCTATAAAGGAACTACAGCACGGTCACATGACTTCACGTCACCACCGCTAAGCTAAAGGAGGCTAATGTTGGGCTATAAAGGAACTACAGCACGGTCACATGACTTCACGACACCACCGCTAAGCTAAAGGCGGCTAACGTTGGGCTATAAAGGAACTACAGCACGGTCACAGGACTTCACGTCACCACCGCTAAGCTAAAGGAGGCTAATGTTGGGCTATAAAGGAACTACAGCACGGTCACATGACTTCACGTCAAACACTTGTTTTTAAATCCACCAGTGGGGTATTTACTGACGTATTGTATATTCTAGGACAAAACGTTTAAAACTCCTCAGCCCAAAAACACATTCAAAAAAGCATTGACTTCGAGATGAGGGAACAGGAAGTGGTAAAATGCTGAGTAATCTTTGGGTTACGCCTCATTCCTGCACTATTGCACTATTGGTGTCATTTCCTGCTGCTGTACTCAGACCAATGTTCCAGTCTTGTAGTTTTAAAGTGCAGACCCGGGCGGATGGTCATCAAATTAACTCTGTGTTCTGAGAGAGGTCAGAGTATTGAGTTGTCACCACAACAAGCAGCAGAGTCCTGGCCGCAGCCCGAGCCCTGGCACGGCCGCGAGGCTTGGCAGCAGAAACACGGAAACATGAATCGGCTGCTGAGTGTTCGCAGCTTTTGGCCGGCGCGGACAGGAAGAGAGAGTTTGATTCTGCTGAGGCTGGATCTGCTCACACGATGTCACACACACACTTCTCTCCACACACACACTTCTCTCCACTGTACGGGAGCAGGGTGTTATTGAGCGGTCAGATAAAGGAAGGATGTGTGTTGGCTTTGAGGGAGAGTGCTCATAGATTAGTGTAGAACAAATTGTGTTATGAAAACTCTTCAGTTTATCTTAATTGTACCACTAGAGGGAAATGCAACTTGTATCAGAGCAGCATAAGGAACAAGTGAAAACACGATATGGTGCTGCACAATTATTGGACATTTGTTATTGAAATTGCATTATGGACTAGAGCAGGGGTTCCCAACCCAATTTCCCAAGGGCCCCCCCCCAAATGACTCCTGTTGGAAGTTGCCCCCCCCCCCCCACACACACACAACAGCGGTAATTAAAGTTTCAAAGTCTCCAAAAGCTACAGCTGCTGTCACAAACTGGATGAATGTGAAGTATTTTGTTAAAGAGGATGAAAGCGTAATTAAGGAGCGCTATTGGAGTGACTTTGATGGTTATTGGACTCAGGATTAATTCATTTGGATTCCCGCCGAATGAAGAAACTAAAGGACGGCGCGGAAGTGGAAACAATTCTCAAAGGGATGAAACTGTTTAAAACACCATCTACAAGCTGATGCTGACAGCCCCGCTCCTGCCGCCCGCTTGCGGCAGACCACACTTCCACGCTCACCGGCAGGCACCGACTGGCCATCGGGAGGACCGGGGGGGGGGGGGTGGGGTGTGTGTGTGTGTGTGTGTGTGTGTGTGTGTGTGTGTGTGTGTGTGTGTGTGTGTGTGTGTGTGTGTGTGTGTGTGTGTGTGTGTGTGTGTGTGTGTGTGTGTGTGTGTGTGTGTGTGTGTGTGTGTGTGTGTGTGTGTGTGTGTGTCCCGAGCGAGAGAGAGACCTTACGTGCATTGTTGTTGTTAGCATCTGGTGCTAGCTAGCTGCACTAACGGATATAAGGAGCTGTTTAAATGGAAACAGAGGAGCGACATTTCGCCACAACTGCGCCGAGCACTTGACTTGATGCAGGAAGCAGACAGCGGGACATTGTAGGAGAAGTGAGCACACTCAGCACGGAGAGTACACAACATGATTGCAGCGTCCAGGCAGCTCCCGTTCGAGCATATGCCTTGAGTTGCACATAGCTCCAACGATCCAATACACACACACACACACACACACACACACACACACACACACACACACACACACACACACACACACACACACACACACACACACACACACACACACACACACCATTTGTATTGTATTATCGTATCAGAGGTTCCAGGTTGAATTGAGGCGAATATTTGTAATGTTCAGAGGTTGTTGTGTTTAATATTCATGAGAATATTTGTCATTGTTCAAATGATAATAAACATTAGCATAAAGCATATTTGTCCACTCATATGTTGATAAGAGTATTACAAACTTGAAAAATATTCCTCTAAGGTACATTTAGAACAGATCAAAAATGTGCGATTAATTTGCGATTAACTATTTTAATCGACTGACAGCCCTAAAAACACACGCTCAAAGTAAGCCGGATTTTGCCGATTCGTTTATGTGGATTCAAAAGTCGTAAATAATCTAAAAAATGGAGGAGACCGATCTGATCGGAGCAACTCACAAATAATCCAACTGGAACCGGCATGGACAATGACTACGGTTTCAAAATGCGCTTATCCAGAAAAGCCCGGTTTGGACACTTTACGGGCCGAAGAAACATTTCTATAGAAAGAATTATAAATGTCTGTCTTTTTATGCCTTTAATACTAACTTCAATTTTTATTCAAATGAATGAATCAATTCTTTTTTATATTTTATTGTAATGTAGAGATAAGGCTTTTAGTGCCAATCATGTATTGCGTTACAATTATATGTAAAAAAAAAAATCTAAATATGATATTTGGCCTCAAATCATCTGAGGCCTGGCGCCCCCCCCTGCGATCTTTGGCGCCCCCCCTGCGATCTTTGGCGCCCCCCCAGGTTGGGAACCACTGGACTAGAGCAATATTTATTTCAGATATAGTGAAATAATCTGAATTAAATAATGTTTGGATGACAAGTCACACCTACAATAATTGAGTATATTTTTCAATACTGTATGAAATAGTATCCTTCCCTCCAATAGGCAGAATTGTTTGTATCACATTATTGCAACTATTTATTTGTTCCAAAGCGTAACAATTATTTTGTGCTTTTTTTTTGTTATGTTGTATTTTGTAAGTGTAGTTTGTGTGAATAAAGCTTCTTTATTGCAGTGGGAACAACTGAAAACGTATAAATCTATCGCACTTCACCCGTAAAACAAGCAGAAATTGTAATTGATTGACTTTAAAGGCATGATAATTACTCAGAAAAAGTGTCAATGTCTACGTTTAAGCAAGTAGTGTATACGTTTAGACCATATCTCGTTTTTCTCACCTCTCCTCTATCCTTTATCACGATAACCACTTCATAAATTCCTCTCATGATCCTCCTCTCTTTTCTTCCTCTCAGGAAGTATAATATTCGAGTGGAGGACATCATGATACGGGACGTCCGGTACATCACGCTGAACTGCTGCTACAGAGACCTGCACAACGTCCTGCTGACGGGACACCTGAAGACCCTCGCCCTGGTGGAGTCCATCGGTGAGACATGCCACACATATATTTTTTATTTAACCACACATCAAACAACTCTCGCTGCTCCTCAAACCCACGTTAAAACACATGCAACAAGTGACGAGGCAAAAGATCAAAAGTCAGTCAACTTTATTGTCAATCTTTCAGTTTGTGTACAGTCAGAGAGATCGAAATACCGTTTCCCACAATCCTGAATACTATAACAAAGATATATAAAAATTAGAGCCGGGACTCGATTAAAAAAATTAATCTAATTAATTAGAGGCTTTGTAATTAATTAATCGAAATTAATCGCATTTTTAATCAAATATACATATCTGACCTGAGAACAGTGAGAAGCAGTTTCCACATGGACTTGACTCCAGGTGGTCGACAGTCGAGTGCAGTCCAGTGAGTCAGGGAGCTGGTTATCCTCTCAGACGTGGACTGACTCATCCTGGCCCTGAAACCAGTCGTCTGGCTGAGTGTGGGTTGGGTCAGGGTGTGGTTCCTTGCACTCGGAGTCGGGCTAACGTCCACGCTAGCTGCTACATGCTAGCTGCTACATGCTAGCTGCTACATGCTAGCTGCTACATGCTAGCTGCTACATGCTTTGCATTTAGGTGATACTTTAGGCTTGATGTGCTGCGGTGATATGCCGTGCTCTTGTCGACGCTTCCATCCGTCCGTTTTTTAAAACAAAATGTCCCATCCACGGGGCCGACCAAAGCGTCTCATCAGCTTGTTCGTTCATGCTTGACTATTGTTCACCGTGGTTTGTTGTTGTTTGAAGTCCCATGCTGAAGTCATGAACGTTAGTTGGTGCTCCAGTATAATCGGTACGCCTGAAACTCATCCAGTGAGAAACGTTCCGCTGTGCAAAAATAAGTGCGATTAAAGTGTGTTAATTTTTGTGTAATTAATTAATCTTAATTAACGCGTTAAAGTCCCGGCCCTAATAAAAATATGTATACACCTATATATATCCACAATCAACAGACACATTTATACATATGCACACATTTAGACATGAATAAAAAACTCCAAACATGGCGTTAATTGTGAGCTGATTTGCAGCAAAGACCCAAAGAAGTCGATCTTTATTTATTTATATAGCACATTTAAAACAACCTCAGTTGCCTTAACAGGGAACAAATAAAACATATTCAAATGTTATGTTCAACTTGTATTATAAGCCAGTGCAAAGAAGCGTTACTATAAGTTTATTAACTTGGACGCCTGAAGACCCTCGCCCTGGTGAAGTCAGTCGGTGAGACGTATGGCACGTACACTATCTGGGTCATAAATATTTTCAATTTCACAACAATAGGAGACCCACACAAGTCTCGCTGCTCCTCACACCACGTTAAAACAGTGACGAGGGAAAATATCTCATTACTTCAGGAGTTTTTAGTCCACAAATGGATCAATATAAATGTACATATTGTACCGCAGTGTATAACAAAACAGGTGTGTCCTGGTCATATCTTAGCATCAAGCATCTTTGAGCATTCGGAAAAGCGCTATAAAAGAATCCAATGTATTATTAATATCCATCTCTGGTTTCCATCACGTTGGACTGAGCATTTTATTGTGCACAAAAAACAAACCCAGCGACCTTGGTGGCTCGTGAGAGTACGTGATTGGTCGGTTGATTGATTGACAGACTTCCCCGGGAACATCTTTCTGACGCCACCTCACTGAAGTGAGAGTTTAGTATTCCAACCCCGTCTTAATTATGCAATCTCGCCGGAACAATTAGCTGCGGCATTTAACCGAACACACAATCAGCACGTACGTTCACTACAGCAATTAACTCAAGCAAGACAGCACACACACACACACACACACACACACACACACACACACACACACACACACACACACACACACACACACACACACACACACACACACACACACACACACACACACACACACACACACACACCATGTATACATCACTTCAGGGGACATTACGTTGACTTACATGCATTTCCTGTATAGTAATACTAGGCCACACACACACACACACACACACACACACACACACACACACACACACACACACACACACACACACACACACAGGCACACACACACATTCACCACATCCTTATTATGTAACTCAGCTGAGCTTTCCTTCACCATTTCCTTCTTCCTTCTCATATCCCCTTTCCTCTTTTTCTATTAGCGTTCTTCCACAAAACTGCTCGATACATTTTCCTTCCTCCTCTACTTCCTTCCTACTCCCCTTTTCTTCACCTCACCGCAAAAAAACCACTTAAAAATACTATTAAAAGTTAGTTTAATTACTGTATCACACTGTACATCGAACAGGTGGAGAAGACGGGGAACAGTACAGCACAATCAGTAAACATTAGAAATGCAAGACTAATATAAAAAGCACAGGTCGAGTTCACAATGCATTAAAAAAAAAGCAATTATCAGTTTTTCGTGATTAATATCTTTATTAGTACGAATGCACCATGTATGTATTGTTATAAGCAATAACCAATAGTTATTAGGGTTTATAATGTGAAATATTTGTTCTAATGTTTCATTTTATTTTCTTATATCTTCTTATTGCATATTTTTTACTTTAACTTCTGATGTTTAAAATACAAATCTTTAATTTAATATTTGTTGTCATTCTAAAATGGAGCATCCGTCTGAAAACCAAATTTCCCCCGGGGGTTTAATAAAGTATTGTGCTTTTCCTCTCGTCTCCTCTCCAGAGTCCATGATCCTGCTGGGCTCCATCGAGCGCGCTCAGCTTCAGGCTCTGCTCTCGATGCAGCTCGGGCGATCGAGACGTCTCGAGTTCATCCGGGAACGAGCCATGGAGGAGAAGAAACGTCTGTCCGTGGTTTCCAACCTGGGCAGCGAGGACTGCACGCACCGCGCCAGCCAGGAGGTCCGCTTCCAGGTCAGAGGTCACAGAGAGAGGGATCCAGAGACGCTTTAGACTGATGGAGATGTGCAGGAATGAGTCGGCATGTATCACTTCTGGTTCAAGTTGGGTTAGGGTTAGAAGCCGAAATAAGAGTTGTGGTTAAAACAAGCTGAAGAGATTTTAAAGTGTTGTACTACAACATAAAATATGTCAGTAAATGCCCCATTGGTGAATTTAAAAACGGAGGATGCTAACAAGTGTCTAAATTAGACGACTAAATGTCGTCATGCCCAACATTAGCCTCCTTTAGCTTAGCGGTGGTGACGTGAAGTCATGTGACCGTGCTGTAGTTCCTCTATAGCCCAACATTAGCCTCCTTTAGCTTAGCGGTGGTGACGTGAAGTCATGTGACCGTGCTTTAGTTCCTTTATAGCCCAACATTAGCCGCCTTTAGCTTAGCGGTGGTGACGTGAAGTCATGTGACCGTGCTGTAGTTCCTTTATAGCCCAACATTAGCCACCTTTAGCTTAGCGGTGGTGACATGAAGTCATGTGACCGTGCTGTAGTTCCTTTATAGCCCAACATTAGCCACCTTTAGCTTAGCGGTGGTGACATGAAGTCATGTGACCGTGCTGTAGTTCCTTTATAGCCCAACATTAGCCACCTTTAGCTTAGCGGTGGTGACGTGAAGTCATGTGACCGTACTGTAGTTCCTTTATAGCCCAGCATTAGCCACCTTTAGCTTAGCGGTGGTGACGTGAAGTCATGTGACCGTGCTGCAGTTCCTTTATAGCCCAGCATTAGCCTCCTTTAGCTTAGCGGTGGTGACGTGAAGTCATGTGACCGTGCTGTAGTTCCTCTATAGCCCAACATTAGCCTCCTTTAGCTTAGCGGTGGTGACGTGAAGTCATGTGACCGTGCTGTAGTTCCTTTATAGCCCAACATTAGCCACCTTTAGCTTAGCGGTGGTGACGTGAAGTCATGTGACCGTGCTGTAGTTCCTTTATAGCCCAACATTAGCCACCTTTAGCTTAGCGGTGGTGAAGTCATGTGACCGTGCTGTAGTTCCTTTATAGCCCAACATTAGCCACCTTTAGCTTAGCGGTGGTGACGTGAAGTCATGTGACCGTGCTGTAGTTCCTTTATAGCCCAGTATTAGCCACCTTTAGCTTAGCGGTGGTGACGTGAAGTCATGTGACCGTGCTGTAGTTCCTTTATAGCCCAACATTAGCCTCCTTTAGCTTAGCGGTGGTGAAGTGAAGTCATGTGATCGTGCTGTAGTTCCTTTATACGCTAACGTTAGCCGACTTTAGCTTAGCGGTGGTGACGTGAAGTCAAGTGACCGTGCTGTAGTTCCTTTATAGCCCAGCATTAGCCACCTTTAGCTTAGCGGTGGTGACATGAAGTCATGTGACCGTGCTGTAGTTCCTTTATAGCAAAAGAGTCATTAGTGTGTGTGAGACAGAAGCAACATAGGCAGCAGTGTATAATGCGTTTATGATAACCCGCCTTCCTTAAAGCTAGAATCATTGTCTGCATGTTAACGATAAAGCCTGACTCACCAACGTTACTCACATTTTGTTCCTTTATTTAAAACTCATAGTATACAAGGCAAACTGAATACATGGGAAGTGTATAACAGAAACTCCAACTAGCTCATGTTGAATATTAAAGTAAAATACATTATCAGCCCAGTATGGGAGGAACATTAATGAATTTTTAAATGGCCGCAGAAATACAGCTGAATATATTTCTAACTATCTTCAGAGAGGCATTTGATCTGCGGGTTATAACCAGCGCTTCAAAACTCACATTACAATATGTTTTAGGTCATGGACATGCCAGCATGGAAAGTCATGAGTCATGGTTTTTTCAACTGTTTCTGCTTCAAATTAGCCACAATCTCATCTCTGTGGAAATAAAAGACCTATTTATTCTACAGAAAGAGCTCTTTAGCAGTAATAGGGTGTTTGTGTTTGAGTGTTGTTTTCTGATGTGTGTGTGTGTGTGTGTGTTTTGTTTGTGTGCAGATCTCCACTGAGGAGTCCTCCTTCAGTCCTACTCGTACAGTCCCTCAAAAACCCCTCAAACCTGCGCTGAAGAGACCCTCTGTGGTGGAGCGTCCCACTGAGATCCCCACCAGTAAGAAACACACACACACACACACACACACACACACACACACACACACACACACACACACACACACACACACACACACTAGACGGAAGAGGCAATCAAAAAGCAAAGAACTTGGATGTGATAGATCCATAGGGAGTGTCTTTAATGGCTTTTCCGTCCTTAAACTCATTCTCTCTTTCTGTCTCTTTGATAATGCAAAGTAAACATGTTGGGACGTATTGATGACGTAACGCAGGGCTATTCAATTAGTTTGGAATGGGGCCCGGTTGATAAAAATGATCCAAGGCAAGTGGCCGGGAAAAAGATGGCTTTTAGATTACCGTACTTTTCGGACTGTAACGCGCACCTGCATATGAGCTGCAGCAGCTAAATTGTCCGTCTGTCTTGCTCTCGTTCTGTCTCTCGGTTCCACTTTTACTTTGGCGTGCTACCTGTCTCGCTCTTTTCCGGCCTCCAGCTTTTCCTGCTGGAGCCCGCCGCTTAAAGGTGGCGGGCGCGGACCGGTCCTAGAGCCCGTAGTGTTAAAGGTGGTTAATTGTACCTGTAAAATCCATAGATCTAGGAGGTTCCCTAGTGGCCGTTAGCTGGACAAAAAAAATGGGGGAAAAAGTCGCGGCTTATAGTCCGAAAAGTATGGTAGATTTTTTTTTCTTTTAGTAGATTACTTTTTAACATGATTCTCAAAGAGCCAGTAAATATCACCCGGGCCGGATTTGTCCCGCGGGCCGCCAATTGAATAGCCCTGACGTAGCATATTGAATAGATTCCAAACATTTGGTTCAACAGCTTTATTGTTCATACAGTATGTGCATAACAGCTACAGCTTGGCAATGAATGAAAATCTTATCAATCTAAAAATTGAACATGTCATAAATTCAACATTAAAACAAATATTGCAACAGACATAGTGGTGCAAATAAGCTGCAGGAATAAACAAGTATGTACAACAAACATAAGATCAGATAAACCACATTTTAAATTAAATACCGTCCAGTAGAATACAAACTGTAAACTCTAATTATTTCTATGTGGAAGAATAGCAATGTTTGCCTATTACTGTTTCTCAACCCTAGATGTTTTAAATGTCTCAAATAAATATATGTGTGGTGTAATTAAGAAACAGTAAGACGATACAATAATAAATACAATTAAATGGTGTGTGTGTGTGTGTGTGTGTGTGTGTGTGTGTGTGTGTGTGTGTGTGTGTGTGTGTGTGTGTGTGTGTGTGTGTGTGTGTGTGTGTGTGTGTGTGTGTGTGTGTGTGTGTGTGTGTGTGTGTGTGTGTGTGTGTGTGTGTGTGTGTGTGTGTGTGTGTGTGTGTGTGTGTGTGTGTGTGTGTGTGTGTGTGTGTGTGTGTGTGTGTGTGTGTGTGTGTGTGTGTGTGTGTGTGTGTGAACCATAGGAGAGGATGAGTCAGATTTTAAAAAGGATCTCGATAGAGTGTCTGTGTTTCTGTTCCTTCAGGCTGTGATATGGTTTGACACTTTTTTTTCTCCAAGTTTAATAATTCATTTTGTTTTGGACCGAGAGTGTGTGGAACTTTTGATATTTGATTTGTTACCCGGGGTGAAGAACTTGAAGTAGCAGAAGTTCCCATGCTGATCTACGTGCTGGAAAACCTTCTGTAGAGCTGAATATGGCATTATCTGTAGTCAAGGTTTCCATCCAATCTCAGTGAAGACCAGTCAAAGACATGTTTTAATATCCTTGGCACATCGATGCCTTCGGACAGTTTCTTTGCAGATGATGCAGCTGTATTTATAATGCTTTTTACAGATGTATCTTAACGTACTCATAAGTATCTAAAGCTTGGACTAATAATATCTCTCTCTGTCTCCTCTTTTTAGGCCCAAATGATAATTCAGGTATTGCTTTAAAGGACCTGTTCTGCGCCAGTCCCGACACAGAAGGCCTGGAGGTGAGAGAGCCATGTCCTGGAATACACCCAACACAAACACACAGCCACACACACACACACACACACACACACACACACACACACACACACACACACACACACACACACACACACACACACACACACACACACAGACACACACACAGTGCCTCACACATCCTGTCGTTCACACATTTTGCACACCCACACAGTCTTATGCTATCTCTCACATACAGTCCTTCACGCTCCACAGTACAGTACCTCCCACACAAAAACACAACACACACACACACACACACACACACACACACACACACACACACACACACACACACACACACACACACACACACACACACACACACACACACACAGAGAACACACACACTGCATAATTTCAGTCCGCCTCAGTTTAAAATCTTTTTTACTTTGTCTTTTAACATAGAAATAGGACTCCTGTAGTGCCAAGCTAACGGTGTTCTTCCTAGCGTTTCCATTTCTTTCCTCCCAGTACAGAGTGGTGCAGGGATGGCATATTTGTGTAGGCCGACATGGAGATTAGCATCACACTCATTTCCTTGACAAAAAGCAATGACATTTTCGACTGGATTGCATAAAACAAGAACTTTTCCAAACAAATGTTTATGATACTTACACATTTTGTTCGGCAGGATAATCTCCACATATAAACACCACTGGAATCACTAGAAGTAAAATGCTAACATTAGCGTATAAAGGAACTACAGCACGGTCACATGACTTCACTTCACCACCGCTAAGCTAAAGTCGGCTAACGTTAGCGTATAAAGGAACTACAGCACGGTCACATGACTTCACTTCACCACCGCTAAGCTAAAGTCGGCTAACGTTGGGCTATAAAGGAACTACAGCACGGTCACATGACTTCACTTCACCACCGCTAACTAAAGGCGGCTAACGTTAGCGTATAAAGGAACTACAGCACGGACACATGACTTCACTTCACCACCGCTAAGCTAAAGGCGGCTAACGTTTGAAGTTAATGCTGTTGACTTTGAGGCAAGGGAATTGTAAGTGGTAAAATGCTGACTCATCTCCAGGTTTTTAGGGCTCATTCTTGCACCACTCTAATGCAGTGAAATCTTCGCCATGGTGGCGTGGAAAGTGTTTTCTGCTAAGTCACACTATGTTAACATTGTGTGCTTATCTCTGGTCGTTGAAAAAAAAAGAAAAACAACAACGTGGAGAGCCCCGTGTCTCCTGAACTCAGGAGGCCGTCCAAACGAGTCCGGATATCCATAGTGGTAAGAGCCCCCGATCAGGGCTACCCAAAAGCCTGGAATCCGCCCGGCAACAGGTTCATCAGCCAATCAACCAATTATCACCTCCTTCATTTCATTTTCCGGGGCTAATCCCAAACGCCGATAAACCGTCCGTCTGTACCATCGAGTCAACAAAGTGTTGAACACCCTCCTCCTTGTACAACCGGTAACCCAACACACTGATCTTTAACTGTCTCTAGCTGCTTTGTGATTGGCTAAGACAAGGATCCATTCATCTTAATGTCTTTTCATTGGTCTAATGGTCAGTTGAGGTTACAAAGATCACTTGACATCTAAAATGCCACGTCTGCTTATTTACAATTCCAACAATTTGCTTTCTTAAGTTGGTCCTTTAAACCATTATATCCAAACTTTTTGAATCCCTTAATTTGGATATTTCTAATCTTAGGATAAAAAGACGACAATGTTTTAACGCCAGTGTCTACATTTTGTAAAACAATTGTCTATTCAGGACTCCCTGGAAGAAGAGATCTTGTATCTCAATGGGACATTCCTGGATAAATAAATAAAAAATAAATAAAAGAAGCGTACAAAATTGAAATTAGTGTACAAACATGTGCTTTGAATTACATTATGTTAAGCTTCATGTAGTAAAGCCAGAGTTTCAAAGGGTTTTCCAGAGTCCACAAAGTTGTGCTTGACCTACTTAAGAGTTCAATAAAACACAATGTAAACAAAGAACATAAGATGTTATGCCCAACATAATGCTAATTGGACTCGTATTAAAACAAACAATATCAAGAGGCCTGTGATAAGTTGTTTTTCAAGCTAGTGTTAAGACATCAAAAAAAAATATTTAAAAAGATATATGTTGTCATTTTAAAGTTTTAAAGAGTTTCAAAGAGTCATATTAAATATAGCGTTTCTGCAACATGAAAATACCATTAAGAAAGCATTTTGCATCTGGAAGAAAATATCAAATACCTGTCATTTTAAAGTAACGATGTGGTCAAGTGGTCAACAAGGAAGAGGCTGTTCAACCAAGCATGCTGTCCATCATCAGCTGTTTCACCCGAGGGCGTCCAATCAGTGACGGCCTCGCAGGACACGCCTTGTTCCTGGAGTGATGCAGAAAAAATCCCATCACGTTTGTTGTAATTGATCAAAAAGAAACGATTGTATTCCACGTGAAGCTTTGGAGCACGTTCCTCTGTGCATGCAGCGTTAAATATCCAGAGAGGAGCGTCATATCTCTTCATTAGCGACTTGAACGACAGCAGCAGCTCAGATGAAATGATGATGCATGACAATACCCGGGAGATATTGGAAAAAGGTGCATTGGTGCACGCCAACGAATGGAACGAGATTATAAATTGAGAAAAATGATTGTGCAAAAACAGCTGGAGCGTTGGATGACAAATTATCAGATATCAATTTCTGAAAATCAAAAACCATTGAACTATTTGTGTTGGCCGATATGTTTCATTTTCCCCAACGTTAGCCTAACACATTGCAATAGCAGATACATTCACGCCGGTGTTTGTGTGGCACTGTGCCCACTACCATCTGTCCACTTTTCCAACAAACCCCAACTCGGGTTTAGTCCAAATAAACCCTTTTTCAGAGAGTTAGAGTTAAGCTTGGAAATATGGATTTAGCCAATAGCCCGATATAATTAATATCCAATTCGCCCAACCCTAATTTGGACGTATTCCCACTTTTTAATCTTTTTGCAATCAGCATCAATTATGTATTCGTAATATACATTATGTTGCTCTCAATATCTGAAAATATAACACTATTCAGCGTCTCACAATCATGCGTAGAGATTTGTGTTGGCCGATAGGTTTCATTTTCCCAAACGTCATTCTAACAAATGGCAATAACGGATACATTCACGCCGGTTTTTGTGTGGCACTGTGCCCCCTACCATCTGTCCACTTTTCCAACAAACCCCAACTCTGGTTTAGTCCAAATAAACCCTTTTTCAGAGAGTCAGAGCTTGCTCTTTGGGGGCCTGACCCTGACCCTTACACTAGAAAAATAAAATTACGGTAAAACATTGGAAATATGGATTTAGCCAATAGCCCGATATAATTAATGTCCAATCTCCCCAACCCTAATTTAGACGTATTCCCACTTTTTAATCTTTTTGCAATCAGCATCAATTATGTATTTGTGATATACATTATTTTGCTCTCAATTTCCGATCATCTAACACAATTGAGCGTTAGACAATCATGCGTAGAGATTTGTGTTGGGCGAAATGGTATATTTTCCAAATGTCACCCCATCGATTGGCAATATCAGATACATTCACGCTGGTTTGTGAGTAGCACTGTGCACATGTACCCTTTTCCCAGAGAGTTAGATGTAAGAATGCACTCGCTCTTTTGGGGCAGACCCTTAAACGAATCGAATGAAAATAACACGGGGAAAAAAATGCATTTAGCCATTAATTGGCCAATCCCCCCAACCCTTAATTGGACATAATCCCACATTTGATCTTCGTGCGTCAATCAGCATCAATAATGTATTCGTGATCTAGCTTCTCTCAAATTAAATGTGCAAATTATTGTAAAAAAATAAAAACGTTACCCATCAAATATGATGTCATCCCCTGTACTAGGAGCCACCAACGATCTTAAAGAGCTACTTTGTGGTGAGCATGTTTCTAACGAATATTTCTGTTTCAATCCAGTGTAACGACACCAGATGTTGACTTTGTGTCGTGTGAAACTTGCACTGTTTCTGTTGCATTGAGTCCAGAAAGACCAGCAATTGTTGTTGTACTAAAGGGAATGTTATGTATTATGATTGGCCGATTGAGTTTGAAACGACCCAAGCTAATGCGTTTTAGGGCTTCAGCGCTAGCCCTATACTATAGCATATTAATGTCTGTTTATGACATGGTTGTTTAGAGAGAATTGGATACCGGGGCATCATTACACCATTTTGTATGACTTAAAGGGGACATATGTTTGTTTTTTGTTTCTTATCAGTATGTGGTGTCTCTACTTTAAAGAGTCCTCCCCTGCTGATGTTCAGGTGTATATCAGTATGTAGTGTCTCTACTTTAAAGAGTCCTCTCCTGCTGATGTTCAGGTGTATATCAGTATGTAGTGTCTCTACTTTAAAGAGTCCTCTCCTGCTGATGTTCCAGGTGCTATATCAGTATGTAGTGTCTCTACTTTAAAGAGTCCTCTCCTGCTGATGTTCAGGTGCATATCAGTATGTAGTGTCTCTACTTTAAAGAGTCCTCTCCTGCTGATGTTCAGGTGCATATCAGTATGTAGTGTCTCTACTTTAAAGAGTCCTCTCCTGCTGATGTTCAGGTGTATATCAGTATGTAGTGTCTCTACTTTAAAGAGTCCTCTCCTGCTGATGTTCAGGTGTATATCAGTATGTAGTGTCTCTACTTTAAAGAGTCCTCTCCTGCTGATGTTCAGGTGTATATCAGTATGTAGTGTCTCTACTTTAAAGAGTCCTCTCCTGCTGATGTTCAGGTGTATATCAGTATGTAGTGTCTCTACTTTAAAGAGTCCTCTCCTGCTGATGTTCAGGTGTATATCAGTATGTAGTGTCTCTACTTTAAAGAGTCCTCTCCTGCTGATGTTCAGGTGTATATCAGTATGCAGTATCTCTACTTTAAAGAGTCCTCTCCTGCTGATGTTCAGGTGTATATCAGTATGTAGTGTCTCTACTTTAAAGAGTCCTCTCCTGCTGATGTTCAGGTGTATATCAGTATGTAGTGTCTCTACTTTAAAGAGTCCTCTCCTGCTGATGTTCAGGTGTATATCAGTATGCAGTATCTCTACTTTAAAGAGTCCTCTCCTGCTGATGTTCAGGTGTATATCAGTATGGAGTGTCTCTACTTTAAAGAGTCCTCTCCTGCTGATGTTCAGGTGTATATCAGTTTGTAGTGTCTCTACTTTAAATAGTCCTCTCTTGCTGATTTTCAGGTGTATATCAGTATGTAGTGTCTCTACTTTAAAGAGTCCTCTCCTGCTGATGTTCAGGTGTATATCAGTATGTAGTGTCTCTACTTTAAAGAGTCCTCTCCTGCTGATGTTCAGGTGTATATCAGTAATTAGTGTCTCTGCTTTAAAGAGTCCTCTCCTGCTGATGTTCAGGTGTATATCAGTATGTAGTGTCTCTACTTTAAAGAGTCCTCTCCTGCTGATGTTCAGGTGTATATCAGTATGTAGTGTCTCTACTTTAAAGAGTCCTCTCCTGCTGATGTTCAGGTGTATATCAGTATGTAGTGTCTCTACATGTCTCCATGCTTTAATGTTCAAAAAGCTCTTTATTTGCTGCAGCACCTCTTTTCACCCTCTGTCTGAAACCAGAGCCCAGTCTGCTCTGATTGGTTAGCTGGCCGGTTCTGTTGTGATTGGACAACCAGCTTAGAGATGTCCCGCCCCTTAGCCTATCACATACAATGTGTTGGAGCGAAAGCCAATAGTTAGTGCGAGGGTTACATAGTGATGTCACTATGTTCAGGAAGTAAACAAAGGAGTCTAATGGAGGTGTTTTAAGAGTGTGAGGGAACTTGGGGATTGTAGCCTTTGTAGACCATTTACATGCACACACACACACACACACACACACACACACACACACACACACACACACACACACACACACACACACACACACACACCTAAATAATCAAACTACAGTAGAGGGACAACCCCAAAAAGCAGAATAGGGCCTCTTTAAAAAGTTACTCTCGTTTAAAAAGTAGTGCTGCTGTAACTTAGCTGTTTTAAATGAAGACGTGCTCGTAGCTTCTTCAAGACGGCCCTGACTCTGTATTGATTCTGTATCTCATTGCATTATTAAATCTGAAAGTAGCTTTTCTCTCAATCCGAACACATCTAAACGGAGGGCGATTTAGGCGTCTGTCATACAGAGATGATGCACTCCAACGGTTACTGTCACAAAGCTACGTCAAATGCAATCAGTGACCTGCAGTTATTCATCAGCCGAAGCTAAGATACTAGAACATCCTGTGGACCACAGACCGTCAGTAAATGCTCATAGTTCTCCCCAACATCACTTTAATGTAAACATAATTCAAGAACCCACTATTCTCCCGTCTGGCAGTCATTTCGGTGTCAGCGCAACTCTATTAGCACTATTAATGATTTACACTTGAGGCACTTCAAGGGGCTCCATTAGTTTCACATGTCGGGGATAATTATTGAAGTCTGTACACATTTTCAATCATTCACGAGCACACAGCGCTGTCGGATCATCCTTCACCCGTCGCTCCGAGGCTTGTTTGTAAACCCGTTTATGTGCAGCTCATAAATTACTTTGTTACGGCCGGATCTCTGCTGAGAAGTAAGCAAAGAAAAACAAGATTTTTTCGCTCTTAAAATGGACCATTCTCAGCTCGGAAATACCACGAAAGAATTCATCACGTTGGTTCCCAGCACTCTCGTTTGGTGCTCACAAGTCAGACGTGCCTCGAGGAACCAAACGAAAAGTAAAAAATGACGAGCGTTTTTTCATTAGGTGGTGTCCAGAGCGAACCCTCCGGCGTGGGTTTCACATCATCACGGCACAGTGCTCCGGTTGAGATGTGCAGCGGAAACTGAATGACCAAACACATTTCTTCGAATGTATTAATGAAAGGGATGAATCACGAAATGTTCTACGTTTCACACGTTAGCAGAATCTGTCTGTTACTATAACACGGCACAGCTTGCACTCAAGTCGGCTAGCAATCATGTGTTATCCCAGATAGGGTGCCACGTTAAAGGTCAGAGGCTCAAATAAACGTTCAAAAGCCATTACGGTTTCCTCTGTAGTGAAATTCAAAAGAATCTCGTTATGGATTCACCGCAGCATGCTGCATTATGCCTGGGAAATAATTGAGCCGGTTAGTTGTTAGGTTCAGTACATGTGGGGATAACAAAGAGTATGATAACACCGAGTCGATGTGGTAGTTTTGATTTGATTTGTAATGTCAGTCATTTAGTGGCAGGTTTTTTTGTTACGAAATGTTGAGTTATATAGTGATATTTAGTGTCTCTACTTTAAAGAGTCCTCTCTTGCTGATGTTCAGGTGTATATCAGTATGTAGTGTCTCTACTTTAAAGAGTGCTCTCCTGCTGATGTTCAGGTGTATATCAGTATGTCGTGTCTCTACTTTAAAGAGTCCTCTCCTGCTGATGTTCAGGTGTATATCAGTATGTCGTGTCTCTACTTTAAAGAGTCCTCTCCTGCTGATGTTCAGGTGGATATCAGTATGTAGTGTCTCTACTTTAAAGAGTCCTCTCCTGCTGATGTTCAGGTGTATATCAGTATGTAGTGTCTCTACTTTAAAGAGTGCTCTCCTGCTGATGTTCAGGTGGATATCAGTATGTAGTGTCTCTACTTTAAAGAGTCCTCTCCTGCTGATGTTCAGGTGTATATCAGTATGTAGTGTCTCTACTTTAAAGAGTGCTCTCCTGCTGATGTTCAGGTGGATATCAGTATGTAGTGTCTCTACTTTAAAGAGTCCTCTCCTGCTGATGTTCAGGTGTATATCAGTATGTCGTGTCTCTACTTTAAAGAGTGCTCTCCTGCTGATGTTCAGGTGTATATCAGTATGTAGTGTCTCTACTTTAAAGAGTCCTCTCCTGCTGATGTTCAGGTGTATATCAGTATGTAGTGTCTCTACTTTAAAGAGTCCTCTCTTGCTGATGTTCAGGTGTATATCAGAATGTAGTGTCTCTACTTTAAAGAGTCCTCTCCTGCTGATGTTCAGGTGTATATCAGTATGTAGTGTCTCTACTTTAAAGAGTTCTCTCCTGTTGATGTTCAGCTGTATATCAGCATGTAGTGTCTCTACTTTAAAGAGTCCTCTCCTGCTGATGTTCAGGTGTATATCAGTATGTAGTGTCTCTACTTTAAAGAGTCCTCTCCTGCTGATGTCCAGGTGTAGATCAGTATGTAGTGTCTCTACTTTAAAGAGTCCTCTCCTGCTGATGTTCAGGTGCATATCAGTATGTAGTGTCTCTACTTTAAAGAGTCCTCTCCTGCTGATGTTCAGGTGTATATCAGTATGTAGTGTCTCTACTTTAAAGAGTTCTCTCCTGTTGATGTTCAGCTGTATATCAGCATGTAGTGTCTCTACTTTAAAGAGTCCTCTCCTGCTGATGTTCAGGTGTATATCAGTATGTAGTGTCTCTACTTTAAAGAGTCCTCTCCTGCTGATGTCCAGGTGTAGATCAGTATGTAGTGTCTCTACTTTAAAGAGTCCTCTCCTGCTGATGTTCAGGTGCATATCAGTATGTAGTGTCTCTACTTTAAAGAGTCCTCTCCTGCTGATGTTCAGGTGTATATCAGTATGTAGTGTCTCTACTTTAAAGAGTCCTCTCCTGCTGATGTTCAGGTGTATATCAGTATGTCGTGTCTCTACTTTAAAGAGTCCTCTCCTGCTGATGTTCAGGTGGATATCAGTATGTAGTGTCTCTACTTTAAAGAGTCCTCTCCTGCTGATGTTCAGGTGTATATCAGTATGTAGTGTCTCTACTTTAAAGAGTGCTCTCCTGCTGATGTTCAGGTGGATATCAGTATGTAGTGTCTCTACTTTAAAGAGTCCTCTCCTGCTGATGTTCAGGTGTATATCAGTATGTAGTGTCTCTACTTTAAAGAGTCCTCTCTTGCTGATGTTCAGGTGTATATCAGAATGTAGTGTCTCTACTTTAAAGAGTCCTCTCCTGCTGATGTTCAGGTGTATATCAGTATGTAGTGTCTCTACTTTAAAGAGTTCTCTCCTGTTGATGTTCAGCTGTATATCAGCATGTAGTGTCTCTACTTTAAAGAGTCCTCTCCTGCTGATGTTCAGGTGTATATCAGTATGTAGTGTCTCTACTTTAAAGAGTCCTCTCCTGCTGATGTCCAGGTGTAGATCAGTATGTAGTGTCTCTACTTTAAAGAGTCCTCTCCTGCTGATGTTCAGGTGCATATCAGTATGTAGTGTCTCTACTTTAAAGAGTCCTCTCCTGCTGATGTTCAGGTGTATATCAGTATGTAGTGTCTCTACTTTAAAGAGTTCTCTCCTGTTGATGTTCAGCTGTATATCAGCATGTAGTGTCTCTACTTTAAAGAGTCCTCTCCTGCTGATGTTCAGGTGTATATCAGTATGTAGTGTCTCTACTTTAAAGAGTCCTCTCCTGCTGATGTCCAGGTGTAGATCAGTATGTAGTGTCTCTACTTTAAAGAGTCCTCTCCTGCTGATGTTCAGGTGCATATCAGTATGTAGTGTCTCTACTTTAAAGAGTCCTCTCCTGCTGATGTTCAGGTGTATATCAGTATGTAGTGTCTCTACTTTAAAGAGTCCTCTCCTGCTGATGTTCAGGTGTATATCAGTATGTAGTGTCTCTACTTTAAAGAGTCCTCTCCTGCTGATATTCAGGTGCATATCAGTATGTAGTGTCTCTACTTTAAAGAGTCCTCTCCTGCTGATGTTCAGGTGTATATCAGTATGTAGTGTCTCTACTTTAAAGAGTCCTCTCCTGCTGATGTTCAGGTGTATATCAGTATGTAGTGTCTCTACTTTAAAGAGTCCTCTCTTGCTGATGTTCAGGTGTATATCATTATGTAATGTCTCTACTGTGACATGTCTCAATGCTTTAATGGCTCTGATTGGTTAGCTGCCTCTGTGGTGATTGGTCAACTGTTTAGATGTCCCGCCCCTAAGCTTAGCACATACAATGCTAGCCAATAGGAGCGCCTTAGGTTGTTTTTTGTGACCGTTGTTTCATTATAGAACAAATAAAATAAACAATAAATAAAATATAACATAATGTATTTGATAATCTGATAAATAAATTATATATAATACATAAAATGTGATTTACAGTTAGCGATGGTGGCTAGTTAAAAGCGTATTTGTTTGTTAGAGTTGTTCTCATGCAATTTGGACTCAATATAACTTCACGTCTATGTCCACAGGCAGAGGACATATTAGTCCACTTCAGCCACATGAACTACTGTATGTTATATTTAGGATGCAAGGAACGGATGTATCTCCGCACATGCAGTGTTTCCCACAGCATTTGATTCTATTGGCGGAGAATAATATTGGCAAGAAAAGCCATGTCAGCCCTTTATTCCCCAAGTATGTAAACAATGATGATAAACCACAATAGAAGCCGTATGTCCTCTGCCTTCATGCCCTGCCTTTGCATGTCACAGGGCATTAGCATTAATGATTGGACACCAAGGTTCGAAGGGCTCTCATCCACCA
>NW_027262103.1:0-44342 GCF_902827115.2 Pseudochaenichthys georgianus | reverse complement strand
GTCAACTCAGATGTGTATGTACCTATAGAAACAAAGTTGTTTCTGTCCTTTAAGTAGGATTCAAACCAATTTAGAACTGTTTCCGAAAGTCCCACCCATTTTTCCAGTCGGTCTAGTAATATGCTGTGGTCAACAGTGTCAAACGCAGCACTGAGATAATACTAACACTGAAGTTCTGCCACTGTCTGTGTTTAAGTGGATGTCATTAAAGACCTTTACAAGAGCAGTCTCAGTGCTGTGGTTTGGACGAAAGCCTGACTGGAACACATCGAAACAGTTATTTAAATGCAAGAAATTACTCAACTGTTGAAAAAACACTTTTTCAATGATTTTACCTAGAAATGGCAGGTTTGATATGGGCCTGTAATTGTTCATTACTGAAGCATCTAGATTATTCTTTTTTAAGAGCGGTTTAATGACTGCAGTTTTCAGGGCCTGTGGAAAAATACCTGAGTGAAGAGATTTGTTTACTATATGAAGTAGATCTGAGGCCATGCAAGGCAAAACATCTTTGAAAAATCCTGTTGGAATAATATCAAGGCAGCAGGAGGAGGATTTCAGAAGTTGAATAATGTCCTCTAGGTTTTTATCATTAATCTGATGGAATTGTGTCATGATGTCTGAATTGTTATTAGGTGGACACAGAGACAACACATTTGCTGTTCCTGATGCAGAGGCACTGACTGCTTGTCTGATTTTCTGAATTTTGTCAGTGAAAAAGGAGGCAAAATCATTGCACGCCCTGGTGGATAGAAATTCAGAGGCTACTGACACTGGGGGGTTGTTTTTGTTTTTGGTAATGATGTCAGAGAAGAACGATTGTCGTGCATTTTTCAATTCCAAATTATAAAGGCCAAGTCTCTCTTTATAGATTTCAAAGTGAACCTGGAGATTTGTTTTTCGCCACCTGCGTTCAGCTTTTCGACATTCTCTTTTTTCTGTTTTCACGGTCATGGCCTTTCTCCATGGAGATATGTTCTGCCCAGTCACTTCCTTTACTTTAGTTGGAGCAATGGCATCTATAACATTTTTAATTTTTGAATTAAAATGATCTACTAGCTCATTTGCTGAGATGTTAGCAGGGGTAAGTGTGGAAGAAAAATTATGAGTAAACATTTCCCTAGTATTTTCAGTTAAATATCGCTTTGCGGTTATCTCTTTTTGAACATTTTTGTGAACAGAAATAGAGCTCTCAAAGAAAACACAGGAATGGTCAGAGAGTGCAACGTCAGTCACCACAACCCTTTGAGATAATTAAGTCCAGAGTGTGCCCCTTTGAAAGGGAATCATTGAACAGAATAGCAACTCCACCCCCTCTCTTATGCATTCTTTCCTGACTCATAAAACTAAAGTTGGGAAGGGTTGATTCGATAAGAACAGCTGCACTGTCATTTTGTTCAATCCAAGTTTCTGTTAAAAACATAAAACCGAGATTGTGCTCAGTGATAAAATCATTGATTAAAAATGTTTTTCCTGCCAAAGACCTGACATTTAATAAAGCTAGTTTAAGTTTGTTGAACACACTATCAGTCAGGTTTTTTGTATCAAGCTGTGGCTGACATGGAATCACTGCTAAATTAGATAAACTCACACAAACGTTTGGGCGCTTCCTGTATCTAAGATGATTCACCGCTCTTAATCTATTACCTATCAACACAGATATCGGCAAAGCTACAGGCAGGCAGGGCCCCGGCATGTCCTGGAAAGAGTTGAGAGTGCCATACGCCCTTGAGCCTGGACCCATCACATATCAGTAAGAGTTTGTTGCGTTTTGTACACACACATCCTTATCAGGAGACGGGGGAGATGGTGCGGGGGTAAAGGACATGCTGCCAGGGGGGGGAGGTGGTTGACATAGGCGTGGTGATGAAGACGGGAGAGATGGTGCGCGTCTCTGCGGTGATTTTGGTGGGCGTCGTTGAGGAGCGGGGGTAAAGGACATGCTGCCAGCCCTGCGTATCGCCTTAGTTTGGTCTTTGAAATCCAGGAAGGAATCGGTGCCAACCCTCTGTATCTCCTTCATGTGTTCAACGATCTCCAGGATGGTGGGCGAGGGTGAAAGGGTGAACGGAGTATCCTCAAAGGCGTTGACGGGGGGGGGGGTGACGGGCAGTGGAGACTCCTCCATTTGTGTCATAGGTCTCCCATAATCAGAACATTCCTCAGGCGGGTGCAGTGATACTTCTTCAGGGTTTTCTGCGCGATGTGTTGTGTCTTTCTCCTGTTGATTCCTCTTGCCGCTTGTCCTTGGCAGAGGGAACAGATTGATGACGCAGGCAGTTGAATATGTTAGAGATAAACAATTTCACTCCTGACTTGTTCAGGCAAACTCCATTTGCCTTGAAAAGATGTCTGCGGTCCCAGAAAAAGTTAAAATTGTCAATAAAATGGACAGAATGGTCAGTACAGGCAGTTGAAAGCCAGGTCTTCAATGCAAACAGTCTGCTGCATCTCTCCACTCCTCTTCTGACTGGCGGTAGAGGGCCACTGATGAACACATCTGCATTTAGAGAGCTGGCAGTTTCCAACAAACATTTAAAGTCTTCTTTCAGCACTTCTGACTCTTGTTTCACAACATCATTTGTTCCAATGTGCAGAACCACATTCTTCACAGTCAGATGTTCCGCCCCAATATGCAGGATCTTCCCAGCCAAGTCAGAGACCACATCCTTGGGAAAACAGAGTACTTTGGTGTTGTTCTTATTACACAGACCTTTTACATCTCTTACAGCAGAGTCACCCACAATCAGAGTTTCAGGCCCAGTCGTTAGCTTTCCCTCTAGCCTTTTACTTTTGGAGTAGCTATTGGTTCTTACCCTGCTGTGTGAAGAGGACAGGTTATCCAGGTCATCAGAAAGGGATCTCCGGTTCTCGGTCAGCGGAGCGTATCTGTTCTGGATTGGCACACTCGGTGGTTTAGGAGGATTGTTTGTAGTTCTCCCTTTAGCAGCTGTCCACTGCTGTTTCCTAGTATGAATAGGGGTTGAAGAGGCGCTCTTCCTGGGTGATAACAATGCAGGCCAGCCGGTCGCATCACAGATTTCAGAGCGCTGGGTTCTGCCTCTAATCCGTCCTCCCAAATCCCATGGAAATTATTTACTCTTAGGCTTTGCACCCAGAGAGTTCCAGGGAGAACTACCACTTGTAGATTTATTACACGGTACACAGCCCTCCTGTTCCTTGGAATCCTTGTAGCTCCTAACTAGCTGTGAGTTAGCATACCCTTCTCCATTATTTTGCAACACTGGTAAAGTGGTGTCATTCCCACGACATAGTCCATTCACTTCCACGTTAACTTCCAACCGTTGCATTTTCATTTTCAACACAGCTATCTTCTGTATAAGTTTGTGGAAGTCATCTGTAGAGAATGGAGGCATTTTTCTACCAACTAGCTTAAGCTAAATAGCATGCAGTAGCCTACCAGGCTTTAGATCAGGGGTGCCCAACCTTTTTTGAACCGAGAGCTACTTTTAAAGTTGCCAGTCTGCCGAGATCTACCAGTCCAAATAGAGAGGCGTAGCCATTACTGACAGCCTACTACCAGGTAAATACACACTACTTGTATAAAACTGACCTTCGTACGATTAATACTTCATAAAATACTGCAGATCCTTTATCTTTCTAATCTACACACATACAAGTATTTAACTGAAGTTACACAACAGTGTTGTTGATACAGAGTTGGAGTTTATTCACACGTCACATACTACAGTGGGTAATGTTTTCAAGAAACATTGAACAGTGCTGCCACATATGACACAGGAAAAAAGAAAAGACTCTGAACCCTTTCTTTGCCATTATATAAAAATAGTGTTGCTACAAAAGTATAAATTAGGCTTACTAATAAGACAACTCAGATCTGAAGCTACACAGGAATCTGCTGCCAAAGTGCAATAAATAAGACAACATTAATAGAATCAATTTGTTGCATTTTAGTAGATTATAAAAATAAATGCCTTTAAAATAGGATGCAAGCAACACTAGTTTCTTAACCTGAATTGATAATAGACTATAATCAATTTAAACAGAACAGATCTTAATGTTTGCATTCTTATACCATTTTGTACAATAATTATAATGAATAAATTCAAACAAACTAAAACTTACAGCAGATTAATAACGGTATCTAACTTGAGTTTGTATTGTATCAAAAACCTGTTGAAATGCTACTGTTATTTTTACTGTCCATAAGCGCGTCGGCAGCCTCCAGGAATGCTTCTTTCACAACTTCGCCGTCTTTGAAAGACTTCATGTGTTTCGCAAGAACGTGACTGACACAATAAGATGCTCTGGTAGCAGCCTTGCTCTTGTTGTTGGGCCTGGTGAAAATGGACTGCTGTGCATTTAGCTGTCCTTTCAGGCCCCTCCCCTTTTGGAGCAGGGCAGAATTAGGAGGGAATTCCGTCTCGTAGCGTTTGTGCACTGTTTTGAAATGCCGCTCCTAAAAGACCCTTCTTCGATAAAGCCACGCTCGCATTTCAGATGAGACAGATGGACTTTGAATTGGAATAGATACCAAAATAATCATCCTCCCACTCGGAGTGAAAATGATATATTTGGGGCTTTTTTGCTTCTGCCATTGCGGTCTTGTGTGTGTGAGGACTGTCACTCCTGTTGACGCGGACAACGTCAGCGAAGTTCGAACGAGTGGAGAAGGTCCTCGCTGCGGAACGCGGAATGGGGCGGGGTCGGATAAAAGGCGGGGTTGGATGTCCGACCCCGCCCAGAGAAGAGTTCCGACATCTCCGTTCACTCCAATGGACCAGTTTTTTACAGCAATGACGGATCGCGGAGCACTTCCGGGAAACTATTGAGAGGATCTGCGGCTAGCAGCCTATGGTTGCAGCATAATAGACCCGACCGTTGTTCCGGTTTAACTGGTTCCCCGATCAACTGGTTGACAGATGTGGAGGCGTGGCCTTCGACTGAAATACACATTTCGATCGCTTCTTCTGTCGTTTACATACATCTTTTGGTATATTTGGCTGGATAGGAACACTTTGATGCACATTCAGTACCAGTGTGTGAGGTTGTGGTTACGATGGCGATATCCGGACGCGAACAGCGAGGACTACAAAAAGAAAAACGAGTTGACATGGGCATGTCTGTTCAAAACATTGCGAGCTCCAATAAATCATTTAAACCAGCTATTGTTGGCAGACTTATTACTGAATATCGTTCTTAATGTGATACCAAGTCCATCTGAGACCTGTGTACACCTTCAGACAGCCTCCAAGTGAAGCACACGTTGTTTACTCACAGTTTGAAAGCAGCGTGGAGAAGTCTTCAGCTGTGTTAAACTGTGATCCTCTCAGGTAAACTGTGATTCGCCCATGGGAAAATGGGATCCGCCCAGATTAAACTGTGTTACATCTTCTGTGGCTATCTACCAGCGATCATGTTTAATATGAAAGACACACACATACATCCCTTATAAAAACGGCATTCTGCAGCACTCATCCAGATAACATGTGACTGTTAACTCGTTTTGCAAAGATAGCAGCAGAAATATTTAGACTTGAAAATGCTGATGGGTCGGCAAACAATATTAGGAATCTTCTATTCCAACTACATAATATTCGGTGTCCATCGACATGAAAATAACAAAAAAGTTCATGCTGGACTCAAACCCGAGTCCCAACAGCGAAAGTCACTCCAGCCCTGCACGTTATGAGTGCGCCGCGGATCAACACGACATATTGAACCACCACACTACAACATTTTAGATTAACCTTGTTAAAAAGTTCCAGAAAAATGCAACCCGACCATCATTTATAATGTGAGCGAATGTATGTACACTTTAAGCCATAATATAGTATACTGACTGAGGTCTGTATCAAGCCTCATTAAGACCCACCGAGATCAGATATCCTTGTTTATACGGGTATCAAATCGACTCGACATCATATTAATAACGATATATGATACAAATGTAAGACTGACAACAAGAATAGTTTGTAAAGGATTTATTGACGTTAGAATTATTAACAAAGCACTTATATACTAATAACGGAATGGCTTATCTAAAGCCAGTTGAGTAGCACTTTAAATGTTTTGGCTCTATGAAACCTGATGTACTTTATGATTATGTTTTCTTCAAGTTTGTATCTTCTTGGTCTTATGCACTTATTGTAAGTCGCTTTAGATAAACGTGTCAGGTAAATGCAATGTCATGTAATGTAATTGACATGAGTGTTTTGAACACTGTTATTTTATTCTGGATTCTCTGGGAAGTATCGTGTTGATCCGTGGCGCACTCATAACGTGCAGGGCTGGAGTGACTTTCGCTGTTGGGACTCGGGTTTGAGTCCAGCATGAACCTTTTTGTTATTTTCATGTCGATGGACACTGAATATTATGTAGTTGGAATAGAAGATTCCTAATATTGTTTGCCGAGACCAAGATTAATGACCCATCAGCATTTTCAAGTCTAAATATCCCTGCACATGCAGCAATGACATTTCTGCTGCTATCTTTGCAAAACGAGTTAACAGTCACATGTGATCTGGATGAGTGCTGCAGAATGCCGTTTTTATAAGGGATGTATGTGTGTGTCTTTCATATTAAACATGATCGCTGGTAGATAGCCACAGAAGATGTAACACAGTTTAATCTGGGCGGATCCCATTTTCCCATGGGCGAATCACAGTTTACCTGAGAGGGTCACAGTTTAACACAGCTGAAGACTTCTCCACGCTGCTTTCAAACTGTGAGTAAACAACGTGTGCTTCACTTGGAGGCTGTCTGAAGGTGTACACAGGTCTCAGATGGACTTGGTATCACATTAAGAACGATATTCAGTAATAAGTCTGACAACAATAGCTGGTTTAAATGATTTATTGGAGCTCGCAATGTTTTGAACAGACATGCCCATGTCAACTCGTTTTTCTTTTTGTAGTCCTCGCTGTTCGCGTCCGGATATCGCCATCGTAACCACAACCTCACACACTGGTACTGAATGTGCATCAAAGTGTTCCTATCCAGCCAAATATACCAAAAGATGTATGTAAACGACAGAAGAAGCGATCGAAATGTGTATTTCAGTCGAAGGCCACGCCTCCACATCTGTCAACCAGTTGATCGGGGAACCAGTTAAACCGGAACACCGTTCGTGATGGACTTTTAAAGGTAAGAAGACGTTTAAAGATTTATATTGCGGATATTATCAGAACATCTGAATCAAATTAACTACACATGTGTATTAAAGGATGTTAGTGGATTATCCCTTCAATCAGTATATTTGACGTTTACAGATAACATTAGATTAGGCTAGAATGCCGGATAACGTTAGCAACACACGTTAACCACGAACAGCCTATTAATCCGTTCTCCTAATGTTATTTCCTCCAACGTTGTGGAATTAGAGAAAAGGGGCTTCTTAACGTGCTTTTATCCGGGTGGAGGGATTTGGGGCGTGTGATTGTAGTGGGTGGAGGTGGTGAAATGAGGATATCCATTTTGGAGTTCAAGCTAGTATAATATAGTTAACGTTACACAATAATAAGGAAGAGAGCTATTTTTGTGATACATCGCTATCGATATGGATTTAGAGTGGACATTTGAGACTTCCAAACAGTAAACAAAAACGTAATTTATGGGTGAGTGTTTTTAGCAGAGTCATATTATGTCCTTGTGATTCTGTTGATTATTACCTGTCTGTATTATGTTGCAGCTCAGCTGATGTTGGATTGATGGGAGAGGGACTTAAGTGAGAGTGAAAACACAAGGTACGTTTTAAAATAGGTCGGCAATTTCCCATCCTCTGGTTGCTAGATGTTTCTAACCCTTTCTCCTGTCTCCCTCTTTCAGCACAAGAACCCCAGGGGGATTCAATGGAGCCTGAAGACCTGCACTGAGACCCTCACCCTGCACCTGAGTCTCAACTCCCAGAGCTTTGCAAGCCTCTCTCTGTTCCTTATTTTTATTAAACAGACGTTAAGCTTCCCAATGGTGTGGTCTTCGTTTTGTGAAAAATATGATTACCTCACATATGTTGTTGCTGTTGTTGTCTTTTGTGATAGTTAAATTGCTCATGCTGACTTGAGCCAGACATTCTTTCCTCCTCTCTATGTCAGTGGGGAAACCTTACATTCATACTCCTTTCTCTGAGCGCTTGAAGCATCCC
Organism: Pseudochaenichthys georgianus; assembly: GCF_902827115.2. Lineage (NCBI taxonomy): Eukaryota > Metazoa > Chordata > Actinopteri > Perciformes > Channichthyidae > Pseudochaenichthys > Pseudochaenichthys georgianus. The sequence goes on along the minus strand of NW_027262103.1, from coordinate 36,217 downwards.
CAGGCAGCACAGCATTTATGTTCAGGTTCAAATTTGAGTCGGACTATTTAATGTTTTTTGAGCAGTGCATTGATAAAGAAAACCTTAAGGTTCATGCCTGTTTTGAAGAGCGCGGTTGAATGTTTGTATCAGCAAAGCCTTTCACTGTTGTATAGATTTTTTGTTTGTATACTTGGTTTGGTTTTTATATTTACTGTATTTGCTTTTTTGGTTCTGTTATCTTAATGATTGTTCTGTTATATGATAAATGTTGTAAATAATAAATGCTTTTTCTATTAAATGCAGTGCAATGTATCATTTGAAATATATGGACTAGATATGAGTATGCACAGAACTGACTAAATGAATAATCAATTAAAACAAATATTAAATAATATACTTAAATACACTATCATCTAAAACAAATATTAAATAATGAACTTAAATACACTAATATAGAATATATGACTTTTTATACCACATATTTAAATACATTCATGCATTTAATTAGTATGAAGTTTGTATATTTAGTTTTTAAATTATATTTAGTCGAGTGCAGATTAATTATATTTAGTCAGTGCAGATTTGTGTCTGTACTTATTGTAGTTGTCCAGCAGATGATGCTATTTGTGTCATTAGGATATCCATACACCCCGCCCATCGGACGTCCAGCCCCGCCCACATCCGACCCCGCCCCATTCCGCGTTCCGCAGCCAGGGCCTATAGAACGAGTGCCCACTGCCCACAAGCCACGCCCCGACACATGGGGTCACGCCGGCCAATCACAAAGCTTTAATGCGTCCAAGTGCATTATTCTGGCACAGGAAGATTATGCTATAGGACATTAACGATACAACTGAATATTGTTGTTCTATTTTTAGACACATCTCGCGATCGACTGGGAATCTCCCCGCGATCAACCGGTCGATCGCGATCGACTGGTTGGGCACCCCTGCTTTAGCTGTTGTTGCTAGGCCACGCTACTGTAAGACTGAGGTTGTAGTAAAAATGTTGAAATATGGCTGAAACCCTCCGTCTATTTACGAAGATGAACTGTCCCAGTGATAAGTTAATGTCCAGGAGCCGCTGCTCGAAGTTTTCAGAGAATAAGAGTAGGAAAATCAGCATCAAACCTTTATTTATACAGATAAATCCCATTGAGATCATTGATCTCTTTTTCAAGGGAGACCTGCTCAAGTAGTTCCACATGAAACATAAAAACAAAAACAGAACAACAAAAGGACATCATACAGCATCATTTACATAATTATCCACATAAGCAGGTACCAATAGCTTCCGATTGACTAGCATCCAACCGAGCTTTAAAAGCATTTAGTGGCACCAGATTGTTCAGTTTCCATTTAATTTGCAGACTATTCCAAGACAGAGGAGCTGCGCATCTAAAAGCGGTCTTCCCTAAGACAGTCCTAGCAGTTGGCACATTTAATAAAACCACTGCATTCAATCTCAGGCAGTAGCCACTTACAATTCTCTGTGAGATCAGGGAGCAGATATAAGATGGAAGTTTCCCTAACATGGCTTTGTATATAAAAATGTACCAGTGACTGAGCCTCCATACAGTTAGTGAAAGCAAACCAGCCCTTGCATACAGGGTACAGTGATGGGTTAATGCTTTACAGTTTGTCACAAATCTCAGTGCACTGTGATACGCAGCATCTAACTTGACCAGGCAATTGGCAGGTGCATTCATATACATCAGATCCCCATAGTCCAGCACAGGTAAAAAGGTCACAGTGACTAGCCTTTTCCTGGCCTCAAGCGAGAAACAGGACTTGTTTCTGAAAAAGAACCCTAGCCTAACCCTCAGTTTTTTTAGCAGGTTATTGACATGAAGTTTAAAAGTGAGACAATCATCAAGCCAGATACCAAGGTATTTGTAACAGGCAACAACTTCAAGTTTTGTTCCTTGCGTAGTTACAATATCTAAAACAGGCTCTGGTATCTTTTTTGCTTTTGAAAAGAGCATTACCTTGGTTTTATCCACATTTAAAAGAAGCTTTAATTCAGAGAGCTGAGTCTGAATAGTGTTAAAAACAGCCTGTAATTTAACAACAGCCTCCTTAATGGTGGGACCTGCACAGTACATCACAGTATCATCCGCATACAAATGTAAAGTAGCTTCATCCACATTATCACCTACGCTGTTAATATATATGGAGAATAAAAGTGGTCCTAAAACAGAACCTTGTGGTACACCATTAGAAATGTTTAACCACTCAGAAGACAGTCCATCAAAATGAACACATTGGGACCTTTCAGAGAGGTAGTTCACAAACCACCCCACTGCAAGGCTGTATATGCCAATACTGAGTAGCCTCTGCTTTGGAAAGGTCAATAAACAGAGCTGCACAACTCTGCTTATTATTTAAAATACTAGTAATGTCATTTACCACTTTCATTGTGGCAGTGATGGTGCTGTGTTTCTTTCTGAATCCTGACTGATGTTTAGACAGGATGTCATTTGTACATAAAAACTCCTTTACTTGTTCACTCACTAAGCGTTCGAGCACCTTAGCCAGAACTGACAATTTAGAGATTGGCCTATAGTTATCTAAAATAGTTGCCTCCCCTCCTTTCAGTAAAGGCAAGACATAAGCAGACTTCCATACTTTTGGAATTGCATTTGTGCTGAGGGAGAGGTTCAAAAGAGAAGTAAGAGGTGGAGCAATAAAATCTGCAGCTATCTTTAAAAAGAAAGGTTCTAAGTTGTCCGGGCCAGCCGGTTTCCTAGGATCTAACTTGGATAATGCTTCATGAACAATACCAATAGTTAAAGGAGTAAAACTGAAAGGGTTTTCCAGACCACATTGTTCAGAGTCAAGGATTGGAGCGTTCACAGAAGCAGAAGTACAGTCAGTGACAGAATCAAACATTGAGCCACAAGACACAAAATGCTCATTAAAGCAATTTAGCATAGTAGCCCTGTCTGATATAGTGCCAGATGCTGTGGTGAGGCACGGAGGTAGCTCATTTGGGATATCACCAGTGGAAATCGATTTTATGGCTTTCCAAAATGTCCTAGGATTATTCAGGTTTTCTGTGGTAACCGACAAATAGTACTTTGATTTAGCACTTTTTATTTGAGATGTGAAGCTATTTCTTAGCTGCCTAAAACGTAGCCATTCTACCTCTGAGCCTGATTTCCTAGCCTTAGCCCAATCATTATTTCTCTCATGAAGGAGACTGGACAGCTTAGCAGAAAACCAGGGATTGTTTCGTCCCTTCACTCTAAATTTACGCAGAGGTGCATGTCTATCTATAATTTTCATAAAACCAAGATAAAAATAAGACCATGCAGTTTCTACATCAGCACACAGATTGATTTTACCCCAATCAAAATCAAACAGATCATGTAAAAAACCCTGCTCCACAAAGTGTTTTTTGTCTCTCTTTGTGATGATACGTGGTTTAACCTTACAGCCCAAGACTTCACAGGTTTGGTAACGATGCAGCCATCAATGCATCTAAGCGTATTATGGGGTGTCATCATATGCCGTTGCCATGGTGACAGATCATTCGCCATCAACTTAGTTCAGAAGTTTGCAGTTCAAATATTCTGCTGCTTTTCCAAGCCTTTTTACTTTCTTTTCTTCTCTCATCACACATTCAAGCCCCCAGTGTTCATGTATCATTTCAATCTAAATTCTTCACTTTCTTCTTACACATATCATTTCAATCTAAATTCTTCACTTTCTTCTTACACATTTCATTTCAATCTAAATTATTCACTTTCTTCTTACACATTTCACTTTAATCTAAATGATTCACTTTCTTCTTACACATTACATTTCAGCATAGCAGTTTCGCGTCAGCTTTTCAGCATAAAGTATTCCCACTAGCAATTGCTAGAGAATTGCATTCTCTAGTTTTATCACACTGTTCTCTACAGATGAGACTGTCATAGATTTATTTATATGTGTGCCTGTTATTATTTTACCGTCCTGTACAGATGGGACTTTGTAATCGTGTGTGTGTGTGTGTGTGTGTGTGTGTGTGTGTGTGTGTGTGTGTGTGTGTGTGTGTGTGTGTGTGTGTGTGTGTGTGTGTGTGTGTGTGTGTGTGTGTGTGTGTGTGTGTGTGTGTGTGTGTGTGTGTGTGTGTGTGTGTGTGTGTGTGATCGTGATCGAGAGAGACTCCTTCTCCAACCTCCCAAACTTTCTTTTTATGTGTGCATTGTTATTTGTGCTTGAGCAACATTTTACTTGAACTTTATTTCAATGAAATTAGTTGTAATTATTGTCCTACATTTTAATTTGTTTTACAGAGATGTTTCACAGCTGTCTGGGCCTAGTGGCCCACAGGCGGCGTTTATTCAGCAGCCACAACATCCATCTGTGCCGGCCCCCAGGTCAAGATCTACTGTTGCTCAAGGGCCTTCACCAGAGCCATCACCACCAAGGACCAGCAGACCAGCATCACTACAGCTGCCTCCACCTCCATCTGCGGCTGCCACCAGGTCAAGATACACCTCAGCACAAAGGCTCCACCACAGCCATGACCTTCAACCCAGCCAGCAAGGAGGTCTCGTGGAGGTCTCGTATAGCACTTGTACACCCCACCTACACAGCAGCCCATGCACCATCACCCCCACCTACACAGCAGCCAGACCCACTGTCTTGGAAGACAGACAAATACCTTGACACTGTCTTGACATTTATATAAATAGTTGGTTGAAAAAAAGGTTGAATGCTCAATTTGTATTTGTACACATCACATGAACCTTGGTATGTAATATGAAATCATTATTCAGTCCTGATGTATCTCAGTCCCTGCTGTGGTGAAAGTAGAGTGATAAAATTAATGTTTTTTCATTTTAGACATGAATAACACATTTATATACAGTGTAATTCAAATATTTCACTACTTTTGTGATCCTAGGACTTTGGTAACCAAATCTAAAACACCAAAACAATTCGATCACATGAGTACATTTGTGTTTTCACAAGAGTTTTGAAGATTTTCCGAAAATCAGATGTCAAATTTTAAGCTTTTGAGCTACTTATCTCATCAAACAGTGCTCTAAGGTGAGCAATATGCATATATAGCAAGACCAGAGATTGTCCGGAACATTTTGATATTTAACACATGGGGTGCCATGTTAGAAGAAATACATTTAAAAGGGGATTTAAGAAAACATCTAAAAATCGAGAAAATACCCTTAGACTCCATACTGTCTGTAGTGTCTCTACTTTAAAGAGACCTCTCCTGCTCATGTTCAGGTGTATATCAATACTTAGTGTCTCTACTTTAAAGAGTCCTCTCCTGCTCATGTTCAGGTGTATATCAATACTTAGTGTCTCTACTTTAAAGAGTCCTCTCCTGCTCATGTTCAGGTGTATATCAATACTTAGTGTCTCTACTTTAAAGAGTCCTCTCCTGCTCATGTTCAGGTGTATATCAATACTTAGTGTCTCTACTTTAAAGAGTCCTCTCCTGCTCATGTTCAGGTGTATATCAGTACTTAGTGTCTCTACTTTAAAGAGTAACAGAGTGATATAAACTCCATCTGGAGGGAACAGTCTTGTGAATGTGGTATCCTAGCAACACTTGGCATTATCTTTTTTTACTTTCGAAGGGGCCTCGAAAAATATGCCCATTATTTTGAGTTTGTCCGAAGAATAGACAGGAATGTGACGGTGAGGTGCAAACTGTGTCCAGGCCAGAAGCTGTTATCCACTGCTGGAAACACCACGTCAAACCTCAACAAACACCTGCAAAGAACACATGCTAAGGTGAAGCTAATAGCTAAGGACCCCCGAACCCAGAGTGAGGATGTTGTGAGTGCGCCGCAGCCGACCCCGAAGCAACACAAATTAGAATTTGGAGGACCGGAAACCAAAGCAGAGATGGACAGGCTTGTAGCATCCTTCATAGTAGAGGAAATGTTGCCCATTTGCACAGTGGAATCACCATCATTCAGAGATATACTGCGCAAAATACAGATAGCAGGAGACAGAGAACAGCCACGGTCAGATAGGAAAACATTCAGGAGCTATCTGGATCAGTCTTATCAGAGCTATCTGGATCAGTCTTATCAGAGCTATCTGGATCAGTCTTATCAGAGCTATCTGGATCAGTCTTATCAGAGCTATCTGGATCAGTCTTATCAGAGCTATCTGGATCAGACGATGGAAACTGAACTTGAGAGAACATTTGAAACTTTAGCAGTCTGCGTGATCTGCCTGTAGGGAGGGGCGGGCCGGCCCTGCGAAAGTAACGAGTAAAGTAACGAGTTTATGTAGAGTGTAACGAAGTAGTGTAATATACTTTCTTTCTTTTTTTTAAGTAATATGTAATATATTACTTTTTTTTAGTAACGACACCATCTCTGCATATACACTAACGTAAAAGTGTATGATTCAGGATGTAAACTGCATATTGCCAAAAGCTTACCCTGAATATTAAACATTAACTGCATACAGTGCATTTTTTTAACCGGTATAGACATAATGTGTGCACATAGCAGTGTGCAATGTGCAAACAAATAAAAGATAGAAATGATAGTGCATGGTTATATAAAGTGTATAGTAGTTTAAAATGGGTGCAAACTTACACTCTTAAGACCAGGGGTGTCAAACTCAAGGCTCGGGGGTCAAATCCGGCCCGCAAATTCATTTTCTGTGGCCCCATAAGAGCTTGCAAAAAATATTATGTTTATTATACGGTTACATGCTACTTTACAGAAGCACGTTGCCCTTAAACTACATGTCCCACTCAGATTTCTTTTTCAAAATATGCCTTTTTTCTTAGAATTTGCCTTTTTCTCAGAATTAGGTTTTTTTTCTCAAATGTTGCTTTTTTTCCAAAATATCAATTTTTTTTTTTCAGAATTTGGCTTTTCTTTTTAAATCATTTGCGACATTCTCACCGGCCCTTTGAGTGCAACCATAATGCTGATGTGGCCCGTAATGAAATTGAGTTTGACACCCCTGCTTAAGACCAATAAACTGCAACATGCACAATATTATAGCATACTGTATAATAGTTAATGAAACGGACTCTCAACTCAAATGTATTGCTATACTTCCAAAAAACTGGAGTGACCAGAAATGAAGTAGCATGAGGATTGTTGTTAAAAAGCATGTTGAACATTTGATGCTTCTAAAGCAGATTAGAGATTATAGTACATTTCAAGCATGTTTGTAATGCATATAGACATGAGATTGTAGAAAGTGTTACTAATATTTCACAGCAACTGTTTTAAAAGGCATTTGTACACAAACTTAATACAACCTGGATATACAATTCTTCATTTTGATACTAGGATTATTATGAAAAACAGATGATTTAGTGTCCTAATAGAAGCAACCAGTGATTTGGTCAATGTGGAAACTCAAGTGAACACTTTGTTATGTTTGGTTTGTGAGTGGGAAAAGGGAATGCTTCCTACCTTACTATCCTTGACCGGCTGACAGTCAATCTGATGAGAGACGGACGCAGTTTGGTTCATCTTCACTCCTCGTCGTTTTCTTCGTTCTTCCGATCAAATAAGATTCCAAGTGATGATGATAGCACGGATAATCCTGGTCATTATTGTATCTTCACCATCGGCGATGCATTCAAACATCGATCTTCTTTCTCTCTGGAAAAGAATGCTCTCCTCTCTTTTCTTCTCTCTCTCTCTTCTTCTTCTTCTTCTTCTCTCTCACTGTGTGCTGCTGAGAGACAGTTCATAAAACCAGGATGTTTGCCAGCGTGCCTCCCACGTACCATGTTTCTTCATCAGAATGCAAATGTGCTCCAGGCAAAAGTATTTCGCATGCGTTTGGTTTGAGCCTCTTTACGTGTGAAGATAGCGTCAGTGTCTTACAGCAGCAGGAGATCTTTTGGACAGATGAATGAACGGTGTGAGCTCCAACTTCAGAAATCACTGTGTTAGAAAATAGTATGTTGGAGGAAAACATCATATATTTGACTTCATGTATTGTTTGTCTATACATGTGCTGTGTTCATAACATAACATTATTCACAGGCAGGATGACACAAAAGAAACACCGTATTCCCTTAATCTGAAATCATTAATTAAAGATATTTTTAAGACAAGGAGAAACAGAAAAAATGGATACAAAATAATAAAGCCTACATAAAGAAAAGAAATACAAATATTTATAAAGGACGACAGCCCAAATAATTCTTAAAATAATCAGTTAAAAATACATTTAGATTCAAAATAATACATCATATGTTACTATTTTATAGGACTACAATAGTGTCGAAATACTACAAGCCCTGCTTTATCAGTATAATACTCTAAATACTGCAATAAAATCTGCACTATTTCAGAATAATACATATGATTTGTTTTACTTGATGCATGATGTCATGGCTTTAACTGCAACCGGTAAAGGTGGAGCTCATTGTATCGTCTTTATGTACTGTCCGGTGAATTTGCCCCCAGGAACGATAAGGACTGTTTTAGGTACTAAAGCTTTTATGTGTGCTGCTCCTCTAGCTTGGAGCACTGTGCAAAACTAATTGAAACTGAGCATTTGGTTCCCCTGCATCATTTTAAAGCTCGGATAGATGACATGTTATTAGATACCTGTCATTGTGAATAGGTTGCTAATGGATACCCCTGTAATTATGTTGTATTGATGTCCTTTTTGTTTTCTGTTGTTTTTCTGTGTAACCAATGTGCTGCCGGTCTCCCTTGAAAAAGAGATCGTTGATCTCAATGGGATTTTACCTGGTTAAATAAAGGCTACAATAACATCTCAAAACAATCATATTTATTTGTTTATTAGATTTTGCATTATTAATCTTAATCTTTTCACATTTGTGAAACAGATCTGGTGGCGTCGATAGGAATAACATTGTATTTGAATAGTCTCTGATAACACATTGTCTTAACCCTCCTATTGTCTTCGTTCCCCCCCCCCTCACTTTGGTGTTCACGGTTACATTTGACCGGTCCTGTTTTAACTGCTATTACATTAACACAACAACCATTAATCATCACCACATTTCATTCAACACCCTTTCAAACTGTACATATTGTATCAGACTACTGGTATACATGAAAAAGTGTGTGTGTGTGTGTGTGTGTGTGTGTGTGTGTGTGTGTGTGTGTGTGTGTGTGTGTGTGTGTGTGTGTGTGTGTGTGTGTGTGTGTGTGTGTGTGTGTGTGTGTGTGTGTGTGTGTGTGTGTGTGTGTGTGTGTGTGTGTGTGTGTGTGTGTGTGTGTGTGTGTGTGTGTGTGTGGTTACTAATTCCTTTTCTTTATGGCGGTCAACACCATGGGAACACCAGGGGTGTTACAAAGTTGGCTAAATCATCCACAATGCAATGCAAGTGGTGATCAGCAATGTTATATGTTCACATGTCTGCTGTGAAGGATGTCATAAAGCCTTAATGCAATCGAATGTAAAACAAAAAAGTTATGATTGATGAAAGTAGTCAATCGGTCAGATTTGACCCGAAGACGACAGGAGGGTTAAATAAATTAACATAGTGATGATTTCAGTATGTTCAAATGATGCTCGCTTTTTAAAATAGTAAGTGCACTTAACATATTGTTACACTTTAAATCAGGGCAAACAGTTACTCAAATCTGAAACAATCATTCATTTTGTAAGAATCATTTAAACTTTTTATTTTAGATAATAGGCTTCTGTGACAAAACATCCTATTCATGGGTACACATGTTACGTCTTCATCACTTTCCCCAGACCACTAGCTCAGGAAAATGTTCCGTTCAAAATGTAGGACCCTGGTTCATATTTGATAAGCTGGCGATTTTTAAATCATTTTGTGACATTCTCACTGAAGAGACTTGCAATTATTTGCCCTAGACTTCTGCTTTCAGACCGAGTTATGAAGTTATTACCCTATCCGATAATAATCCAATGCAGAGGCAATAATGTAATATAATACATTATTTTATATATATTAAATATTTATATATATGTATATTTATATAGTCTTATATATAAAACCGACCCTTTGAGTGGAACCATAATGCTGATGTGGCCCGAGAGGAAATTGAGTTTGACACCCCTGTGTCACGGCTGGAGGGCAAGGTACTCAGGACCCAAATGCAGAATTTCCAAATCCAAAATACTTGTATTGCGGAACTAGCAACAAAGTAAAATAAGGCAAGGCAAAAACACAAAAAACCTCATCAGTAATCTCACAAAGACAGACAGAAAAACCAGAATTGAAATGCTCACAAGACTAATCACACAAACAAGACAGAGGTGAGGAGGGAGGAGCAAACAGGGGCACCAGGTGAACACAATCAGGTAACCAGGTAGGAGGGAACACAGAGACAGGAAGCCACAGGCAAGACGGGGTGAACACAGACACAGGGAAACTAAGACGGAACGACAAAAACACAACATACAGATCGTGACACCCTGCTCTATCTGGTTTCTATATTTGTATATTATTTTCTTAACACTTAACTGTATTCATCTCTTCAAACCGGTAATATGTATGCCATAGCATCACATTAATGTTGTTAATTAATTTGTTGTAAAGATCTTTTCTTTTAAATGAAAAATACAAATTTTGGATAGAAATTAAAGGTGGGGTAGGTAAGTTTGAGAAACCGGCTCGAGATACACTTTGTGTTATATTCCATGGAACGCTCTTAACATCCCGATAGCAATGAATATCAAGTGACAAAATAATCCATAAAAACATTTCATCTGTGCACGACCAATCATTTTAGCCGGCCCGGCTAAAGTAACTGGATGGCCAACCTGCCTGTCAGCCTTCCATCTGGGCACAAACTTCTCTCGTGCCCTCATTGGTCATGTGCGTCCTTGTGTGTTGGAGGAGGGGCTCTGTGAGGAAGTGGCAGATTTTCTCCGGCTGTGTATTTTCAAATTCTAGCGCTCTCGAGCCGGTTTCTCAAATGTACCTACCCCACCTTTAAGATAGAAATGATCATAATAACAGTTTTTTGTTCTGTTTTAATCAAGAAATATTATAAAAATCCCACGTATGCACTCTTAACTCAGTGTAAGATAAGTAAGTATGGAAGTTGTTTCAGAAAATGCAGTTTAAGTGCTGAATGTAAAGTGGAACAAAGAGTATTTTAAGCACATTTTAGAAAGACGATTATCAGTTCCTGGCAGATATAAAGATATAATGATGCGTACTTTGAAATACGATGCTGGTGTAAACGGCCGTCAGACAGTCGGATGGAATAATAAAAGAGGACGTTAAAACAAACGAGGGCAGAGTGTTTAGTGCTCATGTCTTCTATCCGGGTCGTCTGCCTGGTTTCAAATGCACTCTTTAAATGGTGGAAAACAAAAGTGTAATATTACTCCACTTCCAAACGCATCCGGTACTCTAACTGGATCTATATCCAGAAGGGAACTCAGAGGATTCAATAAACAAGACGCAATGATAAGATGCTTTGTAAGGTAGCAGGCTGCAAAGAAAGACAATTATGATTTAGAAAAAAGCCATTCTTAAAGTTGATCATATCAATATAATAACATCATTTATTAGTTCATTTATATTCTGTAAAATGTAATCTGATTATGATATTATTCAAAAATATATACAGTAGAGTAAAAGTATATAATATTGGCATCCACAATGAGTACATCTACGTTGTATGATGTACAAATAAGTAATACTTTTTGCATTTATTCTTATTACAGTATTTTTTAGCAACATGTATTTATTTAAACTAATGACTTTGCTGACTCCCTTTAATTGACAAATGGAACTAAAACAATAAAAAACATATACAAAAATAAATACAATTGTATTGTGTTCTTCTGTATACAAAATCCACCCGTACCAATGGAGGAACAAAGTTAAACATTTTTTAAACATATTCCTCCAGGGCAGCTTTTTATTGTCTGTTATGATCAGTTAAAAGCTCACCGACCCACGAGACCCCTGTGACGGGTGTCTGAGTAGGGGGTTTCCTTCCCCATTCTGGTTCTCCCGTACCCAGCCACCCGGTGGTGGTGGTAGCTGGGGAGGTTGCATGGGTTCATGGGGGTCTTTATCTCCGTCTATCTGATCTGTGTGTGGGTGGGGGGGGGCAGCAGGCGGCTCCACTGCTCCTCCAGACTCCTTGATGGTGTTCAGCCTCCTCATGGGGAGTAGAGAGCGGGATGAGGAGCGTGGAGACACATCGGAGGACTGTGGTCGGGCGGACAGGTCCACGTCAGCACCTCCACATGTCGTACCAAAGTGTCAGCATTTAAGTGTTCATTTAAACAAAAAGCTCTTTAAATGGTAGACTGTATAAGAAGTGAGAGGAACTACAGTGACCTCAGCCATTGCTTTGTGGATTTTAAAGCCGACATTTTGGATTTAGCTCCGCCATGTTGTTGTATTTAACCAGATGGAGAAAAGTACAAACGCATGCTGTTCAGGCAAACACAATGTGAACATTTAGTTTGAACTGAAACCTTTTCTTAAAGGGTTAAAGATGTAACACGATAACACCCGAACAAGATCAAGTGTTAAAAGCCTGTCAATCACAAGGTGGACACGCCCTCATAGCCTGCTTTGTCTTTTATCAAATAAAACAACTGTGCTGTATTAAAGGCTTGAGACCATAAAGTCATTAGGAAATGTAATCAGGTGAAAAGTAGGGTCATGTTCTTATAGACTTCTATGCAGTTGGACTTCTTTTGAAACCAGTTGACTAAGAATGGTTGGGGTTAATTGATTGCTACCGTTGCTTGGTGTGAACCAGTCTATGGTAACTCACCATTACTTCTTCTTCTTAGTTCAAAGGCAGTCTCCAGACTCCCACCAGGCTGCAGGGAGTAGTACTTTTGAGACTTGAAGGTGTTCTGTGCAGACTGGAAGAGGAGGGAGAGCACATTTTAAGCAGCTACAGGCGAATAATAAAGTGTTGTTGACCTCTAAAACCTACCGGTTCACGGACACTTTCAGCACGCAGGCTGCGTCTGATGCTCGCATGGCGGCGAATCAGAATCTCCTTGGTTCGGGTGTCGTCGGGCAGATTGTATTTGTTGGTGTACGCCATCGTCTGGAAAACATGTATAAAATAGATTTGTATCCAAAGTATGATATGTCTTCTTCTGTGATATAGATGTGAAAAAAGTCACCACAAAATGCACTATTTGGTTGTGTGGCATTTGCTTAATCCATATGTTTGTGGAGTACTTTTGAAGATTTACATCTCATAGCAACAAGAGGAGAGTATTGAAAAGAAAAAGTGCTTAGTGACAGACTAACACTTTCGTCATAGAAAAGAAACATCTGGAATAATAGTCATTATAGTTCGGAAGCAACAAAATGTGCACATGTTATTTCAGGTAAAGGAATACAAATATGCATAGAACATTTGAAGTGGTATTGAACAGCCTTAATGTCTTTAGAAATGTTTCTCTGCAGTTGTACTTACCTTCTGTCTGATCTTGTACATGTTCTTTGACAGGATGTCGTGCATTTTCCTCACGTCACCAGCCAGGAACTTCCTCTTAGGCCGAGACGCTTCCTTCCTCTCGTCGCTGACAGAAGGAGGAGAGAGAGAGACAGTGAATGCTGCTGAAATGTCAAATCCATCCATTAAGATGGGCAATTGGGATCATATTCATCTAATGGGAGAAACAGAAGATCAGCAATTAGATTTAGTTGTATGCATTAAGCTGATGCGGTTATGGATCAAACGGTTAGCTACCTTACAGCAAGATATTACATATGTTTTAGTAATAATGACATTGTTGAACATACTACAGAGAGACGATGGATGGCGCTGCACTGAGGTCTCCCATCGGTGAGTCCAGTAACCCAATGGCGTTCTGCAGCTCCAATCTCTTGTACAGAGCCACGATGCTGGACTCAGCCCGGTTGTCTCGGACCAGGATGCGCCTCAAAACACGGTCATTGAACTTCTTAAACCTTACAAAAGACAAAGAAAAGAAAACCGCCAACATGTATGTGGATGAGACCCAAATAAATACTCAATATAAATGAAAATAGTCGGTATTGAATAAATCCTACTTGTCTTTCCAGTAATAATGGCTCCATTGTCCACAAAGGTCCTCAATACCACAAACAACGTGCTCCATCATCTGCATGAAACATTAAAACATTAAAACATGGGGTGTTTGACAGAATGAAAAATATGGATTTAAAGATTTTAAAGGAAAATACTTGCCCTGGAATGAACCTCTACGTTGATGGTGCTCAGGTCTTTGTTGGTTTTCCGGATGTTCATATATTCTACTATGGGTCGGATGCTGATGCCCTGAAATCGTTTTTTTAAAACAACAATAAAAAAACTATTCTCTGCACTTAGTGCTTAGTGTGTCATCAAATCAAAGACTGTATGAAAGAGATTTCCCTCCAAAAAATGGTGACTTTAATGTCACATTTTCAAAATGTGTGGTTTCCTTTGTATACATGTACGTCACATTTATTGTGAATTAAAAAACATCTTTGATGGAACTGAATTCTGACTCTTTAAAAAATAAATAATAATGCAGGTCTAAGGCACTTCCTAATTGGCTTCAATTTTCATACTAAGAGGTTTCCACTAAGAGGTTTCCACTAAGAGTTACGTGTTCCTCAAAAACAGAAACACGTAACTGTCAAAGTTGTTAAAGAAAAAGCTAATGCATGTACTTTGAACATGATACATGCATATGAAGTTGTGCTCAGGCTCACCTGTAAGAACACTGTGAATATAATGACAGCAATTGACGCTGTGACGAACAGGTTCTTCCTGTTGATGTTATCGGGCAAGGTGAAGACCAAGGCGAAGCAGATTGCCCCTCGCAGGCCTCCGTAGGCGAGGCCAAACTGGTCCTTGAAGGTGAACTGAATGGTACGGAACGGGTTGATGATCTGGGTTAGCACCAGGATGCCTGCAAGACAATCAGAGAAACTGACAAACAGCACTCATTTAAGAGGAGAGTTTTTAGAATTGAATTTAAGCCTCCTACCAAGGCCTCTCCAGATGAAGGCAAACAGCAGCGTGAACACGATGTAGGCCCAGTTCCACTCGTGCTCCGTGGTTATCGTAACGACACCCAGGAAGAAGAAGATGAGGGTTTCGGAGACGGTGGCCAGCATCTTGACCACATGGCGGATGGTGGTGCAGGATCTCTGCGATACGTTCTCCTCCACATAGTGCTTCATGGTGATGGCACATGTGATGATGCTGCAGAACACATGGTCGATTGTCATAAGCAAACTTAAAGGTCCCCTATTATACTGTTTTTCATTCATATGTCTCAAGTGTTTGGCTCCAAACAGCTTCCCGTAATCCCCTCTGTTTCAGCCCTGTTTCCAAAGTGCTGATTCTCTGTCTATTTTTAGACAGAGGGTTTATCTTGGTTGGTGATTGGTTAATAGTTACACAAACCAAAAAAATCGTTATGACATCATAAAGTGGCCAAAATCTGATCAGCTCATTTTCAGACAGGTTTTTATGTAAATGGGTCAGGATAAAATGAGAGAGAATCTTTGTTCCTGAAACTTTCAGAATCTCTTCAGGGGACACATGTTTATGTATAAAAGATGTAAAGTGGATTTTGCATAATAGGTGACCTTTAAGGATATCCTAAATGTCATTATTGTACTTCCAAAGGAGTATCTAAATGATTCTCCTACACTTACGCCAACACGCTGGAGATGGCGAAACACTCTGCCACCAGATACGCCATGTAGCTGTACATGAAGACAAAGAGGGGCTCGATCTGGCGCACATTGTGGGTGAAGCGTGTGGTGAACGCAGCCACAAATCCAAACAGGAGACCGAAGAGGATGCCTCCAGCCGCCACTATGAAGAACCTGGCCACCCCCAGGAACACATCGGTGGATTCAACAACTGGCATGTCGGCCAGAAAGGAAAACATGTTGTAAAGAACCTGGAGAGACGGATGGAGAACATCAGGAACAAAAACGGGGTTAATTACATTACATTGCATTTAGCTGACGCTTGTATCCAAAGCGACTAACAATAAGTGCATTCGACCAAGAAGATACAAACTTGAAGAAAACAGCATCATATAAGTACATCAGGTTTCATAGAGCCAAAACATTTCAAATTCTATCGCTCGAAGTGAAGTCGAAAGATGAGTTTTCAGTCTGCGCCGGAAGATGTGTAAGCTTCCTGCTGTCCTGATGTCAAAGGCATGTCACGCAACTGTTGCCAAGCAGGTTCAACCACTCTTAAATCTACTCCGAAACTCTTTCAGGTCAGGCTGACAACATGACTTGTGTCCATGGATTGGAAACCATTTTAATACACACTATTCTTTGGATGACCTGAAGACAATCTGTGCAAAATAAGTGTCTCAATTGGAGCATAACCAAAAGAAAGGCAAGCTTATTATGCTTGAATTCCACTCAACAATGGAAACTACACTGTGGAAAAGCTGCAAGTGCACACGAGTGGTTTCTTTCACAATTTTATTTAGAGAATATTGATATTCTGATTATAAAAATGTTGCATTCTGGGCATTAGCAGCCCCACAAATTCTAATACTGCTGCAAATATAAATTCAGCTTTCTTTATTCCCTCCACAAAAACATCAGACGTTAGCTGAGGGATTTTTTGCTGCGAGTTTCTCTTTAGTTCAGAGGTTTGGAAACTGTGAGATTCATTCCTTCTCACGTTCACACTGCTTCTCAGAGTTGTTATTGTCAGATAACACATTTGGTGACATGCACATACACACGTTTCTACATTCAGTGTGGCTTACACTTCCCTGAGGATATCGTTATCTCGGGAACTGTATGAACATTCAAGTTAGTCTTACAAATCGAAGGAAGTTACTTTAAAGTATTTTTTTTTTTAAAGTGTAAGGGAAAGAAAACTCCATTTGCCTGTCGCATAAGAAAGATATCCACATAACCAGTTTATATAATACTCTATCCAGCCGCAGCTCATCACTATAACATGACTAAATGGCCCAACAATTCATTTTTAAATATTGAATGCACACTTCCTGAACTCACCACAGTGACAGCATCGTTGTACAGTCCTTCTCCAAAAATCACTATATATATTTGCTCGTTGACTCCAATGTCCTCGAACACATTCAGAGCAGCAACGGGGTCCACGGCCGAGATGATGGAGGCAAAAAGCAAATTCTCCTGCAGAGAAGAAGAGTGTAAAACCTTTATGTAACTCTCCTCGAGGCACCCTTTATTAACAGATATACTTTCCCTGGAAGCTGTAGATACTTTATTTAATCCATTTATTCATATCAATTATTTCTCAGGACATTTTAGGGATTTTTTATTTGACTCATGACATTGGAAACAACATATTTGAATCACATGTGATAACATGAAAGTGGCAGTCAAACTGCTAAATAGATCTTGTGGTAAGATGTATTTCTCACCTGCTCTTTAACGGTGAAACCTTGTTATTGTTTTAAGTTACGTTTGAGCCAATTACATAGAAGTCGCGGGCCAAATCCGGCCCGCGACTTCATTTTCTGTGGCCCCATAAGTGCTTGCAAAAAATATAATATGTTTATTATAGGGTTACATTCTACTTTCTCAGAATTTGTCTTTTTTTTCAAAATATGCCTTTTTTCTTAGAATTTGACTTTTTCTCAGATTTAGATTTTTTTCCCAAAATGTTACTTTTTTCAGAATTTGGCTTTTCTTTTTAAATCATTTTGTGACATTCTCACTGAAGAGACTTGCAATTATTTGCCCCAGACTTCTACTTTCAGACCAGGGTTTCCGTTAGCCGGTAATTACCGGTTTTTAGCTGGTAAAATTTATAAAAAACCGGTAAATTCAAAACCTGACGGTCAAAATGTCTGGTAATAATTAGGGAGGCTCCGATCGATCGGCCGCCGGTCATTATCGGCCGATATTCACTCTTAATAGTTTGATCGGTGCTCTCTATAAAGGCCGATCAGGAGAGCTGGATCTGATCGATATGGACATAAACGCGAGTGAAGTGTAACCGGACGCGAGAGAGAGATCAGATCAGCTGCTAAGTCTGACCGAGACACGCAGCTCTGCATGATCACCTGAAGCCCCGCCCTCTGTTTAGCGCGCTGCAGGAGCTGCTTAAGAAACTGACTGCTGTCAGGAGAGAGAGGGAGGGAGAGGGGAAAAGAGAGGATCCGTTTCTCCCGTGTTATTATTCAAAGTTGATGTAAACTTCTGAATAATGTACGTTATCTACTACAAGTAGTTTGTTTGAATGTAATAATTATGTTGTTTGTTGTTTGTGGAATCATTTATTGAAAAATTAATCTGATTTTTTTTTCGATCTGTTACGATTATAAACTGAAGCAATATCAAAATGAGCCCCGTGAACTGAGTTTTAAACATCAGCATATCTGCTCATAGTCCGGTAATTACCTGTTAACGGAAACTCTGCTACACAACTATTATTATTATTATTATTGAAATATGACCGGTAAGTTTCAAATTTGTCCGGTAAAATAAAATTTGCCCGGACATTTGACCGTCGAGAAAAAATCCTAGCGGAAACCCTGTTTCAGACGTAGTTAATTATGAAGTTATTACCCTATCCGATAATCCAATGCAGAGGCAATAATGTAATAAATCTAATAATACATTATTTTATATATATAAAATATTTTTATATGTATTTTGATATAGTCTTTAAAGTTACAACCGGCCCTTTGAGTGCAACCATAATGCGAATGTGGCCCGTGATGAAATTGAGTTTGACACCCCTGATACATGATAATGCAATTCTCTTGACCTGAGAGGGATAGTGTTTGAGCCCAATTTCCCTCAAAAGTGAGCATAATTGAAGCTTTGCATTTCTGTTGATACAACATAAAAGCTAAATCACATGCATCAATATCACACACATTTCATCCAAAATGTTCACTTCTGACCTTTCGCTATGGCCTGAACTGACCTGCAGGTTGATATCTTGAACTCCGAACACCTCAAACTGGCAGATCGCGAAGAGGGACAGCCCGATGCCGATGCTGTTCCACAGGGTCCCCACCACGGCGTACCACAGCACTGTGCCCACGTTCTCGAAGAACGGCCTCGTGGGCATAAAGTAACCGTTGTCGAGGACGATGAGG
This sequence comes from Pseudochaenichthys georgianus, assembly GCF_902827115.2. Taxonomy (NCBI): domain Eukaryota; kingdom Metazoa; phylum Chordata; class Actinopteri; order Perciformes; family Channichthyidae; genus Pseudochaenichthys; species Pseudochaenichthys georgianus. Next base: position 17,225 of record NW_027262103.1, on the reverse strand, counting down.
GGCAGCATGTAGAGGAAGAAGACGTTGGAGGTGAGGACGGCGGGGGGCTCCTCTTTCACTGCATGCATGATGGCCCCCACGATGAGGCCGATGGCGATCAGGAGGCATGACTCTGGGATCCAGATGGTGATTTTGTGGTAAATGTGGAAACCTGGAGAGAGGACAAGATAGTGAGAAGAGACAACTCATGTGTTAACCCCAAACTTTAGGGTACTGCAAAGAATCTACTGCGTTTATTCAAGGTTTCAAAGTGGTGAAAGTACTTGCATCTTTAATTAAGATAAATATATAGAAATACAAGTACTGCATACAAATCTTGTTTAAATAAAAGCACCAGCCTTAATGTATATATATTCAAAGTGCCAAAAGTATAGAGGTATTTCAGGCCTACTTCAAATTATGTTTCATGCACTATTGGTCTATAATGTTTGATACTATTTGTTTATACATTTTAAAGCTTGTAAAGGTGGGGCTGTGTTGCTGGGATTCCTCAAATGTTCCCTTAACCCAGTTCTCAAAGTGGGGGGCATGACAGGGGGGCGCGAGAGACCAGGAGGAAAAATGGTTATTTAAAAAAAAAAAATCATATTTTGAAAAATTATTGATTCGAAAATAATATGATACAGTATATATATATACTATATATACAGTATATATATATATACTATATATGATATAGTAGGCTACTATTACGCCTGGGTCTCTGTGTTTCATTAAAGCTCGGCTCTGTGTGTGTGTGTGTGTGTGTGTGTGTGTGTGTGTGTGTGTGTGTGTGTGTGTGTGTGTGTGTGTGTGTGTGTGTGTGTGTGTGTGTGTGTGTGTGTGTGTGTGTGTGTGTGTGTGTGTGTGTGTGTGTGTGTGTGTGTGTGTGTGTGTGTGTGTGTGTGTGTCCAGGGTCGAGCAGGCTCCTGTGGATTCCTCCTGATCTGTTGCTGTCCGTGCCATGCTTCTCTGCGTCTTTACCCACTCTCCAAGAGTCTGGTTTAATATTTGAGTATCAGATTAAGGGCACGGTCATTTTTCTTCTTGAGTTGTGTGTGTGTGTGTGTGTGTGTGTGTGTGTGTGTGTGTGTGTGTGTGTGTGTGTGTGTGTGTGTGTGTGTGTGTGTGTGTGTGTGTGTGTGTGTGTGTGTGTGTGTGTGTGTGTGTGTGTGTGTGTGTGTGTGTGTGTGTGTGTGTGTGTGTGTGTGTGTGTGTGTGTGTGTGTGTGTGTGTGGTGACTCATCAAACTCTCCCCCTCAGCTCTCCAGGGTCGAGCAGGCTCCTGTGGATTCCTCCTGATCTGTTGCTGTCCGTGCCATGCTTCTCTGCGTCTTTACCCACTCTCCAAGACTCTGGTTTAATATTTGAGTATCAGATTAAGGGCACGGTCATTTTTCTTCTTGAGTTGTGTGTGTGTGTGTGTGTGTGTGTGTGTGTGTGTGTGTGTGTGTGTGTGTGTGTGTGTGTGTGTGTGTGTGTGTGTGTGTGTGTGTGTGTGTGTGTGTGTGTGTGTGTGTGTGTGGAACGAGCCATTTTGTGTGTGTGCGCGAGCGAGAGAGAGAGAGCGCACCGGTACCGGAGATCGTTGTTGTTAGCTTCTGATGCTAGCGAGCTACGCTAATGGATATAAGGAGTTTTTTCAACAACAAAGTGGAGGAGAGTCCTCTCCTGTCAGACTGAGAGACTCAGTGAACTAAAGGACTCTCAGTGTTATCTCAGTGGGTCTCAAACGTTTTGGTCACCATTAATGTAAACAATTATTTCCGAGGCACACATTTATATGATCATTATAATTATAAAAAAATAAGAGAATAAATTAAAAACAGGTATGAAATACTATATGACATTAAAAAAATAATAAAGTTTAAAAGGGAGTGATTTATAAAATATCCATAAAGAAAAATGTAAATCTGTTTACAGTTCTGTTTCATATGGGTGTTGAGAGATGTATCCATAGATCTCCTAATGTTGCTCTCAAAGTGCACCAGATTGATGCTTTTAACTTCAATATTTAAAAATAAATCCTCCCGGGGCGAGCATGCCCCCGGACCCCCCTATGTGAGGTCCACACCAACACATCCTCACTCCCAGGTCGGCCTATGTTGACGTTATGTCAAGTCCCCTGCCGGCTTTTTCCAACGCAAGGGGGGGGGCCTTAGCGTCCATTTTCAACGCAAGGGGGGGGGGCCTTAGCGTCCATTTTCAACGCAAGGGGGGGGGCCTTAGCGTCCATTTTCAGCTTTCCGGGATGTCCATGTGCTTCTATGGACGCTCATGGAAGCACAGCATTCGTTTGTGTCGACTGCCCTTAAAGGCAATGTGAGCGTCCATTCTCATTGGATAGCGGAGAATTGTACACCCGGAAGTAAATATTCCCCTTACTGACGATTGATTTTACAGTGATATCTGCACTACTCATCGACTAAAAAACACCAGATTATCCTTGTTAATTACACAACATTGATTGGTTTAAATTGTGTGCAATGCTTTTGTATTTTTTCCCTTCGATTCGGAGAAACAAATCTTTTTTCGGAGTAAAGGATGGCAGAAGACACTACACTACCCAGAATCCCCAGCTATCATTTCTCCCTGCAGAAAAAGAAAACATGGCCGAACTTCGTTTTATTCTGGGTGTAAAATGCCTATTTTAAAGTTAGTTTGGCCATTAAAATGCGTTTTGATGTCATTTGATGCGAGAAATATGAGTTGTTATTTCAGATTATGTGTGCAGTGGATGTACATGATCTTTAGTTTGCTAGTTATTACGAAGATTACTTCAGGAAATTGCGTCCAACGTTTTCATTGTTACCAAGGTGGTTGCTAGAGACGCTGCTATCGATATTATTTCTGTTATGTTGTGTAACTGTTTAATGGTGTTATCTTTATTGCTACCCCCTTCCCCGTCAATGTATAGTGTTGGTCCACAGCGCAAACATATTAGTTTAACAAAATCCGTATCTAAAGATACGTTATTTCCCCCTGTGCAATTCCAGTCTCACATCTCACAGCACATCGTCATTAACAAATACCGGAAACAGACCGAAAACATTTAAACAAAATAAAATAATACCTTATTCCGAGTGTGCTTGCTTTTCTCTTTCAAAGTCATCACATAACGGCATTGTAATACACGGTTCGGCTGCATTAAATATTACATATCTGCCGTAGTTCTGTATTTATAGCCCTGATGAGAAGACAAACATGAGGAACTGAAAACGTGACGTGGATCATAAATATATCAGCCATTAAACAACATCTTACATTTCTTTTCACACAATACGTCTCCTTGCCGTATCAACACTAATTCGGCTCACTTTTATATTTGATCCAATTGGTAGATAGGCTGTATTTACACCATAAAGGTGCACAGATGATATAAAGAGACACCTGGTGGTTAAAGCATGTTATTGAATTTCATTATTTTTATTATTAGATATTAATAGGATCCCTATAAAGTATATTCATTACTCGTTATTCTCTACTAATAGTTAATTAAAGACTGTATATAATGACTATTTTGCACATCCCGTTCAAGATTTCAAGATGTTCTAAGGTTTATTGACATATCATAGGCCTACACAACTATGGTGTAGTTCTGCACTGAATGAAAAACTTGGGTCGCAGGTTCCTCAACAGTGCATTACAAGACATCTATCAATATGTGTGCATACCTCCAGCAATGTTAACTATGTTGAAGCACTTATTTTAACTGATATTATACATAATGTATTATACTCTTATGATGTATGCAGATATTTCATCTCCGGCCTTGTCAGGTATTGAACAATCAATAAATAAAGAACACAGAATTGTTAAATATAAAACACAGAATTTGTCTGATTATACTAAATGATTTTCAAATAAACACCACTGCATATTTAACTGTTACACATGCTGATGTAACGCAAATGTTCCAACTTGGGATCAATAAAGTATATCTTATCTTAAGCTGATCGATGGCTACTGCCATATTTGCAAAATGTGCCTCTGAACCTTGACAAGTGCATGTTTCAGGCTTATCAATTAATGTAATGTAATGTAATGTTATCAATTAACAACAGGAGGGGTCACAAACATAAGTCCAGCTGTTAAATAAAGCTCTTCTGACCTTAGCTGGCGTGTGGGTATATATATTAATACTGCCCATTATGGGCACCAGTAATTTTCACCCATTTATTAATTATATGTTTTAAATGTGAGTGTTTCCTGTCCCCTAAACCTCCAGGGATGTACACAGTTTAATACTGGCAACTTCTTATTATGGGAAATACGAAAACGTCTTTTAAAACTACAACATGTTGCGAAACAGAATAGCCAGCATGTGTAGTTCTGGGGACGGGGGTGGGGGAGGGGGGGACGCGGTGGACCCGTTCAAATCCAGTTTTGAACAGTCTGCCGTGGTTCCATCCCATTTCAAGTGCTGTTCGAGGCTCGGTAACCCTCGGAGCACACTCTCCAATCACAGAGCTTGAGGACTATCACGGGGTTTGTCAAACAGAGCACATGGTGTAGTCCAAACGATAGCTGGGGATTCTGGGTAGTGTAGTGTCTTCATTGCCTTTAAGGGCAGTTGACACAAACGAATGCCGTGCTTCCATGAGCGTCCATAGAAGCACATGGACATCCCGGAAAGCTGAAAATGGACGCTAAGGCCCCCCCCCCTTGCGTTGAAAATGGACGCTAAGGCCCCCCCCCTTGCGTTGGAAAAAGCCGGCAGGGGACTTGACATAACGTCAACATAGGCCGACCTGGGAGTGAGGATGTTAGGTCCACACACCAACTATAAAAATAGCGCTTTACCCCTGCTTACACCTATATGCCGTGAGCTGATATCGAGCCTTCATTGTAACAGTCGCAGGTACAGTGTGTGTACAGTATATGCATGGGGAGTGTTGCAGTAGAACATTCCACTGTAGCGACCGGTACATTAATGGGAAACCCTAAATGTTTGAGCACCCTCTATGAAACGTCAAGCTACCCCACAGCACCCCCAAAATAAATCTCTGGCGCTGCCACTGAGCCGGACTATTTGTGTTGGGGGGGACCAACTTTTTTTTTCTCCGAAGGCCCCCCGCCTGACAGAAATTTTTTGAGAACCACTGCCTTAACCTATAATAAACATGTATTTGTTGATTTTGTGTTATCTATCTGAATATGTAAGGTAACTTCCTTCATCACATAAATAGTGTACTAAAAAGTATAATGTGTGCATTTGAAATATGAATTAGCAGCAAATGGATATAAGTATTTTTAAAATGTCTTAAAATTGTACTTGAGCACAGTTCTTGATTAAATTAGTTACTTTCTGAAACAACCTATTTCTTTATCCAAAGTGTTTCATCCACACGTACCAATTTTGGCAAATGATGCCAGCAGCACCCACAGAGTGATCTCAAAGGGGATCTGGATCCGGGAGTAGTCCATGGTGAACATAGGGAGATTGGCCCTCTCCTCCTCTGGGTACGACTGGGGCTGGTTGAATTCATTCTCTACAGATTGGAGGTTGGTTGGCGGAGAAGGTTTTGACTCTTGGACCTCACATTTACCTCCAAAGCAGAAAAGCAAGAGCAGCAGAAGAATGCAGGAGACTCCTCTCAAGATCCCTGCTCTACATAAAACAGAGGAACCCATTTCCACTGGTCCACAGATCGGAAATATCTCCAATGTGTCTTACCTCTGTTGTGCAGCTTAATCTGTAGCCATTTGAAAAATAATAGTTTAGTTTTCATTTAGGAATTTCGGAGAAAGTCCTTCTCAAAAACAACCTCAACATAATCCTGTTTGAGGCGTAACTGACATCTGGTTTAAAGTGTTGAAGAACCTGCTTGTGTCACATCACCTGTGTGCCCTGCCTATTCTGGGAGGAGCCCATTATGTGAGAAGAGAACAGCTAAACTAGACACGACAGGTGAATCAGTTTGACACAATGAAACTTCCCCTGTTAATGACTTGTGAACCCTTTGGAGTTTTCTGATTGTATGCAGGAATTGGTCATTAAAAGTGAGCCATTCTGTATTACATTTACTTTAATATGTAAGGGCATTGTCCTGCTTCACCCCCCAACCTCTGCAGAGCTTCATCCTGTAGGATATCTTGATAATCTTGAGAATTTATTTGTCTGTTAAGGATGGCAAACTGTCCAGGCCTTGAATCAGCAATACAAAAAAATTATCATTTGTGTGCTATTAGTTCAAACAGATTGTGTTCGTTCATTATTGTTACTTAGGTGCAGAGCATGTTTTAGAACAAATGTATACATAAATGCAGGTTGTTCCTAAGGGTTCACCTCACTTTCTTGCCACTGTACAGCAGAGTTATGCACAGCTTTAAATTGTGGTTGAAACCTGTAATACCCTATACACCACACACGATGGCGAGAGAAGGCCACTCTGCTTTGGAACAGAGGCTCTACCACAGATATTGAAAAATGTCATTTTTGATTACAATCATAATTAATACCTATCATCCCTACTGCTAGCAGTCTCTAATATTATTAAATTAATGAAAGGATGAATACTTGCATGTGTCATGTACCCATGATATTGCATTTATTGCAGTGAAATGATAAACAAGAATTTGAGGGTATTTATAATATTACTATTGAGTTGCTCTCTTTAACTCCAGCGTATACAATGCATGATAATTGGACAACACATAATGTCAAAGAAGGTTGGTGTAAAATAATATTTATTTTTGTTTTGAAAAGGTCTACGTGGTGCGTGCGTGATGACGACAACAACAACAACGTGCAAACGCAAGGGGCGTGGCCAACGGAAGTCGCTGCGGCTGCATCCAGAAGAAGCAGAGAGACAGTGCGGCAGACTTTGTGGACACACACCTCACAACAGTTGTGGTTTTATCAAGTAAAAAAAGACATTTTCCACCAAACGCAACTGCATAGGTAAGTGTCGACTTTTAGAGTTAATTTGAATTCAAAAATACGTACAGTAATGACCGCTATGGTCACCTAAAGAGCTAACGGTTGCAGCTTTGTCGTTCTTTTAGTAAGTTCGGAAACGGTAGCTTTATCTAGTTTTGTAACTACGTATGTTGATAAACTGAACACATTTTAAACGTGTTTTTTTACCACGTAACTTAATAAACATGGACAGAAAGAATGTAAGTACAGCTGACTAGCCCACGTGCATGACAGGACCTATTATGACCAACAAACATTTTGCGAAAAGGGCTACATATTCGGGGTAAAGTGATTTAATATGGAAAACCTTCCCGAGCTTGATGTATTATATTGTGTAAGTGGGTTATTGTGTGTCGCAGACAGGTGACAGCCTGTGACATACTGCTCCTGTCAGTATTACATAACTTGGGTAGGAAAGGGTGCATTTTCCGTTTGTGTGTGTGTGTAAACATAGTTATTGACATGGCATGATTTGGACATGCTAATGTTATGACATTGCAGTGATGTTGCTGCTCCAAGCCTGCAAGTGTGTGTGTGTGTGTGTGTGTGTGTGTGTGTGTGTGTGTGTGTGTGTGTGTGTGTGTGTGTGTGTGTGTGTGTGTGTGTGTGTGTGTGTGTGTGTGTGTGTGTGTGTGTGTGTGTGTGTGTGTGTGTGTGTGTGTGTGTGTGTGTGTGTGTGTGTGTGTGTGTGTGTGTGTGTGTGTGTGTGTGTGTGTGTGTGTGTGTGTGTGTGTGTGTGTGTGTGTGTGTGTGTGTCATTCTGACTGGATGTGCACATGTGAGTTTCGCATGTTGTCCACACATTTCACTGCAGTCCCTCCTGACCAGCACAATGGTTTAGAGTTTCGCTGTGCGGGAGCCAAGGTCATCGATTTGCAAGAGCTGATGGTGCTCTTTAAGGGGGAAGAGAGTGAGGCCCTGACTGTGAAAGTTTCATTCAGGAAGTGGCTTCAGGTGGGAGTTTTTGTATAGCATGTACCAACACACTTGAGGGTTAGATGTTGTCCAAGATGCAAATGGAAGCAATGTTGTGTCAAGTCTAGAGCTGCAGCAATAAGTCAACTTATCGGTTATCAGAGTCACTGAAAGGTATCTGCTACACATTGGGTACTCGGTACATTTTTAATGCAGAAATAACAGAACATGCGGTCTTCAGACTTACAAATATGACTGCTTGTTTCTGTTATAACTTTATATTTGTTTCCCCTGACAAAACACGTAACTAACAGCTTGGACTTTTAGAAACTAGGATTTACATTTTTCCCTATTTTCTGACATTTTATAAATCAAAGTATTTTATCAATGAGTTAGTGATGAATACAGTTTTTTGTTGCCGCCTTCGTCAAGTTGATATCGTGTATTTACAGCCCGAAATCATACGTTAGTATCTGCATGTGACCTAATATATTTAAATGTAAGCTTTGGGAGCTTTTAGCCTGATTTCCCCGCCTTTGTTCAGAGTAGAGCTGCCTCAGGTGTCATCATGTGACCGAGCTTGATCTATAGTCATATGTTAGGGGATTATAACATACTGGCAGCTGCATGTAGGCTGCCTCTCTCAAACCCTTTATTCAACCTGGCATTCACTTATTTTGAGACCCCTTGTTGTTAACCTAATTTTGCCATTTACTCCATCCCTGGAAGCCCCTACTATGTTCACTTCCTCCTGCATAAATAAAATAGTGGATAGCAATCCTTTATGTAGAAATGCAGGAGGAAGTGATGCAAGTGGCTCCACAGGTATGCTACAGAATAATGTAAGAAACAGGGTTTAGCTCGGATATCCCATTAGGAACCCAGCTGGGGTCCTTTCCATGCGATTAATCATTTCCAGTAATTATCCATATAGTTTGTTCTGTCCAGCCAATCACATTCATTCAAGCCACATTGCCAAACGTTTGGTTTTCCATCTTCTCGAGTGTGTGAGGATGTTTTACTTTTTGTAATGAAATACTTATTGGGGGTTACTCTGTAGTTTGGACACAACAAGAGACTTTGCTGAGCTTTTTCACATTTTATACCAAAATCAACAGATTGATATTTCCTTGGATAATAATAAAAATAGTCGTTAGTTGCAGTTCTAATTCAAAACATCATGAGTCGGGCTTTACTTGCAAGTTAAGCATCAGTGTAAACTAGGCTGTTTTAGAGACTTATTGATGTAACTAACATTTGATTATAATGTACTTCACTTTAGTGCATTTCTGATTTGAAGCAATAAATGGATTATCAAAATAGTTGCTGATTATTTCTCTTTTTATCGTCATATTGATTATTCAGCTCATCTGTAGTGACCTCTGTTTGTACTGGCTTCATAGAGCAGTTTGATTTGGTTGATGGAGTATGATTTGATATGAAATCACATTGTTATAATCTCCTTCGTATCTTCTTCCGTGTGTGTGTGTGTGTGTGTGTGTGTGTGTGTGTGTGTGTGTGTGTGTGTGTGTGTGTGTGTGTGTGTGTGTGTGTGTGTGTGTGTGTGTGTGTTGTGTGTGTGTGGTGTGTGTGTGTGTGTGTGTGTGTGTGTGTGTGTGTGTGTGTGTGTGTGTGTGTGTGTGTGTGTGTGTGTGTGTGTGTGTGTGTGTGGTGTGTGTGTGTGTGTGTGTGTGTGTGTGTGTGTGTGTGTGTGTGTGTGTGTGTGTGTGTGTGTGTGTGTGTGTGTGTGTGTGTGTGTGTGTGTGTGTGTGTCGAGCAGGCTCCTGTGGATTCCTCCTGATCTGTGTCTTCCTCTGCTTGTGCATCTCTTGCTCTCGTCATGCATCTCCAGCCGCCTGTGTGTCTTATTGCCCGTCTGCTTTTGAAAGATGGAGGAAGCCCAAAGCTGACATAACGAGGGGAATCAGATCAGTGATGATGATGAGTTGTGTGTGTCATTCTCCTCACTTAAAATAGATGGCCTGTAACTCATCATTCTCATCAACTTAACCTCAGGAAGCATACACAGTACACAAGTTACTATAGTCAAAAAGACACGTGTTTTCTCCTTGCCTCACATGTGGCCACTTTATGCTTAATTATTAAAGTAAAAAAAGCATAACGTCTCTTTAGGAGTGTCTAGTTAAGAAGGTCTGACCAACAGATAGTCGCTGATACTGCGGCAGGGTGGGAATTTCACGACGGCCATGGCACTTTGGCCGTGATGCCCTGTTAAAAAAAATGCAATTCACGGCCAAAGTGGCCTTTGTGCCCCTGTCAAAAGTAAAAAAAAATGTCCTGTGGTATTGGTATTTTGACTAGCAACTTAGTTAAATTGTTTCGTTTATCAACGCTACAACATAGCGTTTCGTGAGTCAGTTGTCGTTGTTGGGGGGAAAAGCAAACAGCTGTTTGCTGCTCGGATGTGCTCCGCAGCAAACAGCTGTTTGCTGCAGAGCACAGCGCGAGCAGGCTCCCGTGAGCGGGAGGGCGCTCCTTCTTCACTACAGACTATCGCGCTACCTAACCATTCGCCAAAATGTTTTTAATACGAGCGGTAACCGGCCAAGCGCCGTGCAAAAAAACAATCTTCAAATAAAAGAAAGTCACCGGAGGAGTTAAAGGAGTGACAGGGAGCTGGCTGCAGTGCCGCGTCCTAAAACCCTTTTTATAATCTATCGATTAGATTTATGATTCGACAATTATAAAAGTAGGGTAGACATGTGGAGATTATCCGGCTGAACAAAACTTGCATTTATCAAACAGGTTTGTTTTCCACAGGCCTTATTTCCAGCTATTTTCGAAAACCCTGTGGAGAAATTCCATTGCTTTTTGTGGAGGGAACCAGCAGCTTACTTCCTGGTTTCAGGACGCGTCACTGGCTGCACCTCTCAATATGATGCCAGTATAAACAAGGTCTTCTGTCGGCTCTGTACATCAATGCCGACCTATGCTGACAAGTAAGTGAAGAGTAGACAATATAAAGGTATTGGCCAAATGTCCCAGCAGTTTAGGAGAATGAAGGTTCTAATCAAATCAATTACATATAGCCATTACATGTCTAACTCCTAATGACAGGAAGGCAGAAAGTGCATTATACAAATAATAATACTCATAATAATAATAGCAGACATTTTTTAACAATGACCACAATATCATTATTTTAATAAACCAAATATGAACAATTGAGGAAAATGCGGAAGAACTGATGATTAAAATGTTGTAGTACAAGTAGTAATGTAGTTAGTGCATAAATTATTGCAACAAATGTGTTAATTTTCTTCATTATTAGTCGATTTTTTTTTTGGTGGACGAATGCTCCGGGCCAGTGGTTACAATGGTGGGGCCAGTGACAATACCATTTTACCCTTACTGTCTACCCCTGACTGACTTGTGTGGTTTATGGCTGAACTTAACGTATACGTTTAAGAAACACTATTGCTATTCAGCCGTTTGTAAAACGACTGGTGTTGACGTTAGTGCTACACTTTTCAGTCATGTTGATTGACCAGCGTAATTTAACCAAACAACCTTTGTGCCCTGTCATGTGGCCTTTGTGCCCTGTCATGTGGCCTTTGTGCCCTGTCATGTGGCCTTTGTGCCCTGTCATGTGGCCTTTGTGCCCTGTCATGTGGCCTTTGTGCCCTGTCATGTGGCCTTTGTGCCCTGTCATGTGGCCTTTGTGCCCTGTCATGTGGCCTTTGTGCCCTTAAAAAAAATGTGAACGGGAAGGCCAAATGGCCTTGCCCCTAAAATGACGAAATTCCAAGCCTGTACTGCGGGCTCTCATGCAACATGAAATGAAATATTGATGAGCATCGGGGGGGAAATGAGAGGCCTCAAAAGCAATGTGTGTGTTGTTGCCAAAGATAGGACACTACATAGAGGGCATGGCAAACAACGTGAGGAGTTCCTACTTCTGTGTGAGAGGGCTGGCTGTAGTCTCCGTGCCTCGTGACGCCGTCTGCACCGTGACTTTGTTTACATCCATCAGCAGCAGCAGCAGCGCGCGTGTGCGTGTGTGCGTGTGCGTGTGTGCGTGTGCGTGTGTGTGTGTGTGTGTGTGTGTGTGTGTGTGTGTGTGTGTGTGTGTGTGTGTGTGTGTGTGTGTGTGTGTGTGTGTGTGTGTGTGTGTGTGTGTGTGTGTGTGTGTGTGTGTGTGTGTGTGTGTGTGTGTGTGTGTGTGTGTGTGTGTGTGTGTGTGTGTGTGTGTGTGTGTGTGTGTGTGTGTGTGTGTGTGTGTGTGTGTGTGTGTGTGTGTGTGTGTGTGGTGTGTGTGTGTGTGTGTGTGTGTGTGTGTGTGTGTGTGTGTGATCACGATCACCCAGATTATCCCTCTGACACTGGGCTGATGTCGGGAGGATGACATCTTAGCTGTGTTTGGATGTGAGAGAGAAAATGCACGATCATGCTGGATGCTGATAGGTCATCTTTCAACCAATAGTGGCATTTCTTGCTGAGAGCAAAATGATGCTGTTCTAGTTTTACAAACGCATTCTGTGCTGTAGAACCATTTCAGTACCATGTAAAGAGACTTGTTTCACTACAACGTGGATGCAGGTGCATTGTGGTTTGCTGTCATCATGTAAATCCACAGGCTTCCCGAGGAGCCTCTTTTGTATCTTCTCTCATATTAAGTTAGTTATTAAAGGTGTTTTGCTTTGGGACAGATGGAGGATGCATGAAATTTGACTATGGCACTTCATCAATATTGCTATTTTGAGTATTTGTGCAGCCTGTGACAGATGTACAGTAAGCAGGTGTTATTATGGTTTATTATGTTCAAATAAGGATCTGAAAAATAAGTAAAATAAGGCTTACTCTGTAAAATGACCCCTCTGCTTTTTACACTCCCATACCAGTGTATACATTTGTAATGATCCGCTTAGTGGGAAAAACCCATCGACCTCTGACTCTCGACCTCCTTATAGTTAGCTTTAGCTGGCCAAATTGTACACAAATTAATGTTATATAAACGTTCACAGTGAAATACTAATGTCACAAAGAAATGATAAATGCAGCTTCACAAAAACGCTGTGTCACACCGACTGCCTGGTCACTTTGCCCAGCTAGATGTGGGTGTTCAGGTTAATCCAACCAGTCGTAAGAGATTTGGAAACGAGTGTATGGCATCCCCCTTTCCATCAAGGCTGAGAAAGTGCAGTGTAGCAGGATACCAGAGCAGTGACATCTTTGTTCTGCCCCGTTGTCATGTGAAACAGGCAGAGTCACATCCCGCTTTTACATAAACGCACAGTAAATAATACTAAACATACTCTTAAGATGCTATATCTGTACTCTTCTTACATAATCTTTACAGTGTGTTATCAGTTATTTCACTGAGTGGCTCTGAATACTTCTTCCACGGTGATAATAATGTGCAGCCAGGTGTTGGTGCGCCAGCAATCTGACTGAAGGTTACTGGTAGTAACTGAAACAACAGCAGGAAGTGATGCTAACTTGAGCAAGACGCCGTTTCACACACGAGCACACACACACGCCCTGTGTTTGAGGCTGTGGGCGATGCTCATTTTCATGTGAAAGGGCTACAGCTGCTCCGTCCCTCTAAAGAAATTATTCACGCTTTATTCTAATGTTGAACACACACACTCGCACACACACACACTCACACACTGACACACTCATTGACAAATGGGGAACCCCACTGTGATTTGGGGCCAATCTGTTTTTGACTGAAACACTTTCGTTACTGTTGTAGAAAGTGAGCAACAACCGACGCTCAACAATTGCATGTCCCGCTCTTTTTGATGCAGCTATGTGGACAAACATACAATACATCTGTAATGAATTGTACGAGACATAATTAACAGTTTGCACACACACACAATTCATACTAATAAATGTAAAACGACAGTTTTTTCACAGATTGTCAACTTCTGCTTCATCCCCACGACCCCGGCCCGCTTGACTTCCTCTTCTCCTTCACCGCATTAATAAACTGTGAGTAGAGAATGATCAGTGAGGCCATAAACCCTCAGAATGTTATATTCCCAGGGCTGCAACTAAGACATCCGCATAATCGCCTAATGGTTTGGTTTGGGCAATATGAAATATAGTGAGACATGACCCTCACTGTTTCATAGAGCTTTGAACACGTCATCTTGGACTGGGATAGACACATTTGACAGTTTTAGGATGTTTAATAGACCAAAGAAATAATGGAATAATCAAGACAATAATCGTCCCTATAGCAATGTGTTCAATTGGGCGGTGGTGGCGAAGTCGATGGGGACTTGGCTTGGCAACTGGAAGGTCACCAGTTCAAGTCCCGGCAAGACCAAGTGCTACCGAGGTGTCCCTGAGCAAGGCACCGTTCCCTACACTGCTCCCCGGGCGCCGTTCAAAATGGCTGCCCACTAACACTAGGATGGGTCAAATGCAGAGAAACAATTTCCCCACGGGGATTAATAAAGAATATCAAATCAAATCAAATTGATGAGTTTAACTTCTATCTGTTGCAAAAACAGTGACATTTACTGCGTTTATATTCATGAAGTTATTATTACATTTCTTTCTTGTTTGTAAAGTGCTCCCTTAGCTTTGGGCAGTCCCACCTGCTGCATCCGTGGCTGATATGTGTGATCATAGATGATTGTGTATATTGTCTGTTATTGTGTGAAAAGCGCATGGGAAGAACCACACAGTGCACAGCTATGAGATGCGAGCCGACACACATCCTCACACAGAAAGGTGTGGTGTGGTGCCCTGTCTCCAGGGTGGGAAAGGCCTCCTGGGAAGGAGGACGCTTTACAACTGGGTTTCACCATGTATGGTGAGCGACTCACGCTCTCACACTCTGTCTCACTTTGACCCTCTGTCTTTAAAGCAAGACAAACACAACCACATGCATGTGCTTATGATATGTGAGCACAGCCTGCAAGGCAAACAAAAGGGAGTTAAACGCCTCACAAATCAGAAGGCGTTGTGTTGGGACATGATCTTCATATCAATTACATTTAATGATCTTTCATACAGGATGCAGTCTGCTACGGCTAACCCTCTCAAGGCTTGTCTTTAAATATCGGATTTCTCAACACGCTTAAATGTTTGGAAGTCTCTGCTCTGATGAATTGAGTCGTGAGTCCTCCAACATAAACAAGCCATTCATCACAGCTCTCCAAAGCAGAGAGTAAAGGTTTACCCCTGACCTTAAAAAACTATTTTCCGTTCAGTTGCATCACATGGTCTTTCTCAGCGGAGGAGTTACCGTCAACATGTTGTCCATGCTTATTTAAAACTTGAGATGAACTCCTGGGTAACCTTATCTCCAGGGTAAGACTGTAGATGGATTATTTGCACACTAATATGAGCATGAACAACTACAATTGCATTATTTAAGTAATATAATAATTGTGATTAAAGGAAAGCAAGTTCTGATGTAATGAAAAGCCACCTGTCTGATCTCAAAGCCAAAAGGCATTGTTGTTCACTCAAAGCTAAATATGTGAAGGAAGAAGAATGAAGCGAAATGGGACCAATGCTTTCATCCATATTAGGCTATGAGTATTTCAGGTCCTCTGGAGTCAGTGTTACGAAACAGATCATAGATCGAGTCCTTTTTATATTTGAAGTGTTTATAATAAAACGTACTTAAAAGTTTCAATTGCTTGTTTATTCCCCTATTAATAAGCTAAAATCCACTTTATGAAACCTGGATTGGGTTTTATGTGTCAGGAGCTCTGGCCTGGATTTCTGTGTGTGCACTAATTCATGTGACTCACAAGCCTACACACACACACCCACTCACACGCCATGCGACATTTGGAGCTGCCTTATATGGCGGCTTTTTCCCCTCAGTGGAGTTTCTGAGCTGCCAGAGAAGAGGACCACTTCCTCTGTTGGGTGCCTGGATTTTGTTTGACTTTTAGCAAGACAGTAAATTCCCAATGCCTGCCAAATTCCCTAATTGATTTGAGGTGTTAAATCTGTCGTCTGCTGCGGGGCAGACACAAAAGGCTGGTGTGAGTGTGAGGATGCATGATGAAGAAAAGTGATGTTATTCTTATGACTTTCATAGATTTCAGCTCGGTAAACTATATTACATTAAGCGCAAATGCGATGTAGACGATAATCCTTCTGTAGATTGGACCTACAAACTTGGTCCGGAAGTAGATGTCCGTAAGAAGCGCGGACTGATGTGTAAGAACCTATTTTCGATAAGGAAACTTGGAAGCAAGAGTGTGACTTAATTCCCTCTCAAACACTAGTGTGTCTTTGGCTTCAGGAGTGGAAAAAGTGACTCCAGTTGGCTGAGGGACTGGAAGTATCCTTCCTGGTTTTGGGACGAAGACCAGAGATACATTGATATTTGGCTTTTCCTGGAGAACATTCAGAAACACTGATTCCTAGCACTTGCTGCTGCAGGTGTGTAAGATGTGTGTTTGAGTCTTGCAAAGTATTTTTTTTAAATCTTCTAGAAAATGCATCTGGCAAGTATCAAAGCCAGGACAACGGTGTACATTTGAATGGCATTGTGTTGGTTATGCTGCTGTGCTGCCCAGAGTTCCCGTTAGAATATCTTTTTGCCGGTCAAAATGTCCGTTAAAGTTGAAATCTTCCCGACAAAATGAGAAAAGTGCCGGTCAAAGCTCTTCTTTGTTATTTATTGAGCTTTAAAACATTGATATGATTCGATATTAAACTAACTAACTATAGTAGATTAACTACATTATTCAAAAGTTCAGTAATTTACAATAACACGGGAATAATAAACAGAGCTCCCTCTCCTGACCGCCCGTCAGTCTCGTGCAGCTCGCGGGTCAGTAATGAGTGACCCGACAGTGAAACTAAACATATCTATAACTAGTTACGGTAGTTTGAGAGGTCGTTAAAATAGATCCGTGTGATATTCTCACCTGAAGAGTGTGTGTTGTCCGCTCACCGCTGCATGTGATCAGAGCTGCGTGTCGACTCGTCAGCAGCAGCTGATCTCTCTCCCATCAGATCAGACTTCGATCAGATCCAGCTAGTTCTAGCTAATGATAGACTACCTGCTTATTAAAAGACACCTAAACAATAAGTGTCGCTATGCAACCGGATGAGGCCGTAAAGTATAGCGCAGCATTATGCATTTGTTTACATGCCCACCGGAACCCCGAGGCATTACCAACAGATCAACGCACAATCAACCCATCCAGGACATCTCTTTCTCCACATTACGTTTGACATTAGAATGGACTCTCCTTTCTCTCACACACTCTCCTTTCTCTCACACTCTCTCCTGTCTCTCACACACTCTCCTTTCTCTCACACACTCTCCTTTCTCTCACACACTCTCCTGTCTCTCACACACTCTCCTTTCTCTCACACACTCTCCTTTCTCTCACACACTCTCCTTTCTCTCACACACTCTCCTTTCTCTCACACTCTCTCCTGTCTCTCACACACT
>NW_027262102.1:0-44152 GCF_902827115.2 Pseudochaenichthys georgianus | reverse complement strand
CTCAGTAGAAAATCGGCACTTTTCCGTGTCAGCCCCCATGCCAAAACTCCCTTCTTATGGAAGGTTTGGCAGCGGAGTAGGCCACCAGAGAATACTACAGCTTCTTAGCTTTGGCTCCACAGCTGCTGGCATGTCCCCTGAACACAGTTTTGTGGGGAATGGAAGACCCACAAAAGCTGTGTACTGACAGAGTAGAGGGGCCGGACACTGAGACTGGGTTACTGACTCAAGCTTTGCAGCGTCCCTCCTCCATTCAGGGGCAATAGAGAGTCAAATCTCTCATCCTGGGAGGAGATAGGTTTCCTTTCAACAGGAAGTCGAAAAGAGGCCCTGTGAACGGTGGGTTACGTATTGTTACCCTAGGTCATCTAGGGTGATGTGTGTGTGAAAAATGCATTTAGTAAAAACTATGGCATTTATCCCAGAGTAAGAGTCATCTCTCTCCACAATTCCACATTTTCCCATAATGTCCGTTTCAAAGAGAAACGAGAGCAGGCCGCGGTCCGGTGGGACAATCCGCCCATGGCCAAGGAAGCTGCTTTACGCCTTTCCAACGCTGCACCCCTTATCCCCCCTCTTCTGGATAGGGTGAGGCGGGAGCAGCTGTCAGTCATCCTAGTGGCCCCAGATCCCGCCTGGCGCCGTGGTACGGGGTAACACAGATGATGGTGGGCCAGCCCTGGGCTATTCCTCAGGTCTGGGGAGCGCTGTCTCAGGAAGCAGGGGCAATAGGGGCGTTACCCACTCTGGGCCAACCTCTCCAGGCTTGGCTCCTGAGAGGGACAGGCTGAGACAGGTGGGGCTGTCTGACAACGTTATTCAGACTATCCAAGCAGCAGGAGCAGAATCCACCACAGCCTGTTACAGGCCAAAGTGGGCGGGATTCCGGCGATGGTGTGAAGGAAGGAGTCTAGAGCCTCTGTCATGCACGCTGGGCTCTATTCTTACCTACTTACAGATACTGGTGGACAGGGGGCTGGCTCATTCCACAATTAAGGTGTATGCAGCAGCCATTTCGTCCTGCCATGAGGGATTTGGAGGCAGGTCAGCCTTCAGTCAGCCGCTTATGTCGCGGTTTTTGCAGGGGGTCAGGAGGCAGCGCCCAGTAGTGCACGCCTCCGCCCCACAGTGGGACCTGCCGTTGGTGCTCGAGGCTCTGGTCACAGAACCATTTGAGCCCCTGGAGCTCTCCTCCCTGAAAGCACTGTCATGGAAGACAGCATTGCTACTTGCCTTGACTTCGGCCAAAAGAGTGTCCGAGCTGACCGCTCTGTCGGTGCACCCAAGCTGCCTTTTGATCCGGGGTGACCGTAGCGGGGCGACACTCAGACCGAACCCCTCCTTTACTCCTAAGAGCCTAAGGAGTTCGTTCAGGTCAAGGGCTATTCAGTTAGGTGGCTTTAATCTTCCACCCCATATTGAGGCCAGGGAGGCTAAATTGCACCTCCTCTGCCCAGTGCGTGCGCTAGCATGTTATGTAGAGCGCACGGCTGCCATTAGACCACTGAACAGCTGTTTGTGTGCTTTGGGGATGGTGTGGCTAGAAAAGCTCTCTCCAAGAAGCGCCTATAACAGGATGGCTATGCGGGTGCATTACACATGCTTATGGACGGGCGGGGAGAGCCCTCCCCACTGGGGTCCGTGCGCATTCTACACGGGCTGTGTCAAACAGCCTTATTCAGCAGCGTGAGTGTAGAGGATATATGCACATCGGCGTCTTGGTCTACGCCAGGCTCCTTCATAAAATGTTATCTCCTGGACATGTCTGGCTCCTTCTCGTCGTCTGTGCTCGCAGAGGCAACGCATGACTGGTGAGAGGGGGGGTGGCTGTGGGTCAGCAGGTGTCTGACCCCCCCCTGGACATAAAGCACTTGTGTTTTCCCATGCTCCTGAGGGACTCGGGAGACATGGTGCGCAATCAGCCGCATACAGGGCTGGAGGCAGGCTGGGAGAGCCTTCCTCACTATCGTCCATGCCCACTCTACACGGAGCGTGTGTGAGGGTGGGGGACGTGGTGCACTTATGTGTTCCCATGCTCCTGAGGGACCTGGGGAACATGGTGCGCGGTAGGCTCCAGACGGAGTCTCCGCACAGATCTTTTCCATCACACGCACACTCTACACGAGGTAAGCGTGTGTGAGTGTGCCTTATCCAAACTTCTCTCTATGGTTACAACCGGATAGGAGGAAGTGGGGATGCAATGGATGTTAGCCAAAAGCCGGTCAGGGACGGTGTGGTGGGTCGATGTTGTTGGATGACAGGGCGTGTATAGATCGGGGCTCCGCCCACTGTACCCATAGAGTCCAGTAGAGGGCGGAGCCTGTTGAAATATAACAGGGGGTTACGTATTGTAACCCTAGTATAAGCACAGGCGGAGCCCTCTACCTGGGGGCCCTGTCTTTCCTAGTCCGCTCGCTGAAGAGTGTATAGGATAGTGGGCGGCGGGTGTAGCCGCCTTTATATACTGTGGGCCTGCGCGCGCATTCAGGTAGGCTCGCCCCGATTGGCCGGCTACGTTTACGTAAACTCAGTAGGTGAAAGCACGCATGATAGAGAGTAGTACCCATAGAGTCCAGTAGAGGGCTCCGCCTGTGCTTATAACTAGGGTTACAATACGTAACCCCCTGTTTTGTCGGTTTCTTCTGATGATGGGAATGATTGATTTTTATTAGGGCCGGGACTTTAACGCGTTAATTAAGATGAATTAATTACACAAAAATTAACGCATTTTAATCGCACTTTAATCGTACTTATTTTTGCACAGCGGAACGTTTCTCACTGGATGAGTTTCAGGCGTACCGATTATACTGGAGCACCAACTCATGACTTCAGCATGGGACTTCAAACAACAACAAACCACGGTGAACAATAGTCAAACATGAACGAACAAGCTGATGAGACCGCTTTGGTCGGCCCCGTGGATGGGACATTTTGTTTTAAAAAACGGACGGATGGAAGCGTCGATAAGAGCACGGTTGTGTGCAAATTATGCCAAAAAGAATTTGCATATCACCGCAGCACATCAAGCCTAAAGTATCACCTAAATGCAAAGCATGTAGCAGCTAGCGTGGACGTTAGCCCGACTCCGAGTGCAAGGAACACACCCTGACCCAACCCACACTCAACCAGGTGACTGGTTTCAGGGCCGGGATAAGTAAGTCCACGTCTGAGAAAATAACCAACTCCCTGGCTCACTGGATTGCACTCGACTGTAGACCACTTGGAGTCAAATCCATGTGAAAATTGCCTTCTCAAATGCGATTAATTTTGATTAATTAATTACAAAGCCTCTAATTAATTAGATTAATTTTTTTAAGCGAGTCCCGGCTCTAATTTTTATATAAGAAAAAACGGAGTGGGAACTTTTATAATGTGACCCATTTTCTTGAATTTGATGGAGTGATGTTGAAGATGGTACAGATCATTTAAACCTTGTATCAAAAGCAGGTTCCAACTGACCGCACAGTCTTCCATGATTGATTAGCCTACACCTATAGCACATCCTGTGAGGGGGGGGATATATAAGGCCCACAGCAAGGAAAACCCTGGTGCTATCTGATGGGCTCAAAACCACAGAGTGAAAAGCTACAGATGCAGCAACAAGAAGAAGACGGGCTGCAACACCGAGAGCGAGACGGGGAGGAAGCAGGACACCATGGTACAGAGACGAGGAGGATTACCAACGCAGAATACAAGATCTCTTCTGTCCTCCTGCACCTGGACCAGACTGCGTGTACATTCAGCACTCGGTGTGTGTGTCTGTGAGCGGGAGAGTTAAAAACAGACCACAGAATGTGTGTGTGTGTGTGTGTGTGTGTGTGTGGGTGGTGTGTGTATGTGTGTGTCTGTGTGTGTGTGTCTGTGTGTGTGTGGTGTGTGTGTGTGTGTGTGTGTGTGTGTGTGTGTGTGTGTGGGTGTGTGTGTGTGTGTGTGTGTGTGTGTGTGTGTGGTGTGTGGGTGGGTTGGTGTGGTGTGTGTATGTGTTGTGTGGTGGGTGGGTGGTGTAGGTGTGAGTGTGTGTGTGTGTGTTGTGTGTGTGTGTGTGTGTGTGTGTTTGTGTGTGTGTGTGGTTGTGTGTGTGTGGTGTGTGGGTGTGTGTGTCTCACCTATACAATAACAGAGCAGGACGGCGAGCAGCACAGAGAGTCCCACTGCACTGAGGGCCGTACACCTGAGAGAGAAAGATAAACAAAAACGATAGTTATTGTCTTGCTGTCATCATGTCAGTATCAGTTTGGTGTGAAATAAACATGAACTGTTCTGTGTAACCCTACATACACAGAGAAGTCCTTTGTGTATTGTCTGCAGCCTCACAGTTGTTTATTTCTGATGTAAGATCAACATCCACAATGCACTTGATTTGCAAACTACTTCTGTGTCTCCTGTGCAGTCAGGCAAGTGATGGAGAGGAGCTTAGAGCAAGACGTGTTCTCCAGAAGGTAGCGTTCATTATGATCGGATCCTGTAGTAGTCCTGCACATGCTACATCCTGACAACCCAGGCCTGACAGAAGTGCTTACTGTTTGCACTGCTGCTATTTCACTATTTGTATTATTATGAGGCATTAGACAAGGTTAATATATTTGCAAAGAAGACAAATACAATGAAAGAAAGACCATCATTTACATTGTCAACTACTGTTTGTGTGCTGTGGTAATTGCTTCTTTTGTGCCATGGCCCCCTCCCAACGTAAACCCAGAACAGTCCTGTAGTCTGCGAGTTAGCAGAGTCTCCCAGCAGTCAGACGGCAGCTGGCTATTGGCTGCTGCTTTCATGGATCCAGTTACTGCCAAGATGCAGTCGACTGTAAACGTAACTCAAACCCTTTAAATCCACTTAGATGGCACATGTCCAGTAAACTGTGTGTGTGTGTGTGTGTGTGTGTGTGTGTGTGTGTGTGTGTGTGTGTGTGTGTGTGTGTGTGTGTGTGTGTGTGTGAGAGACATTTTTCAAGTCTCTGTGGTGTGTGAGATAAGAGCCAGCAGGTCGATGGTGTAACAGTACTCGGACATAAAGGTAAGGATACAGTACACTCAGTAGTACAGTAAAGTAGTACATTTACTCAAGTACTGTACTTAAGAACAATTTTGAGGGACTTGTAGTTTACTTGAATGCTTCAATGTTTTTACTGCACTACAGTTCAGAGGTACATGGTGTACTTTTACTCCACTACAGTTCAGAGGTACATGGTGTACTTCTCCTCCACTACATGTATTGAATACCTTTAGTTACTTCTCAGATGTGGATGAATGATGTGAAATCTAACCAAGTGTTGAATCAGACTGTAGTTCCACCTGGAGTAAATCCACCAGCTACCCTGCAGTCTACAAAGTCATTCAGACTAGCTGCTCCTTTACCAGCTTTGAGAACAATATAAAACATATCATTATGTCATTCTGAAATATATATTATTGAGTATGTTAGTCGCTTTGGATAAAAGCGTCTAACAAGTAACATGTAATGTAATGGACCAATCTGCACAGGGACTACTTTTCAGTATCTTTTGATGATATGCATGAATGCAGGACTTTTACTTGTAACAGTGTATTCCTACACTCTGACACTTCTACTTGTACTCAAGTACAGTATCAAGCTGCTCACAGACTCATTCAGATTACAAACAGTTCTACAAAGAGTCTTTTCTCTCTTTCAGAGGGAAGACATGTCTGTGCGGTTGGTAAAGGAGCAGTTGTGTGAGCTCCACAGCCGAAGGAGAGCCTTCTGTTTAGTTAGCTGTTGAATGTATTTTTTTTCTACATAAAAACAAATACAGCGCCCGGGGAGCAGTGTAGGGAACGGTGCCTTGCTCAGGGACACCTCGGTAGCACTTGATCTTCCCGGGACTTGAACTGGTGACCTTCCAGTTGCCAAGCCAAGTCCCTATGGACTTCATCGTGTTGGGTTGAGACAGTAATACCAGACTCTCAGTCGTTCATATGCCAGAATAATCTGGAGCATGGTCCCATTGCAGGAACCTGTACACCTCGAGGTGAGATCATTGACTTTAGTAAAGTTAGGGCAGCGTTCCCACACGGCTCCCCGGGCGGCGTTCATAACGGCAGCCCACTGCTCCCAACACTAGGATGGGTAAATGCAGAGAAACCGTTTTTGTTACATAGTACCTGTACTACGTAATGACAATAAAAGTGCAACAAAAATAATAAGTGGAGTAAAAGTAGCAACGTATTAGCATCCAAACACTGCTTAAAGTACCAAGAGAGAAAGTACCCAAAGTAGTATGGCTTATTTCAGAATCCTTCTTTTGAAATGATTGTATTATAGTTATTGATGCATTCATGTTCTTCAGTTTAATGCTGCATCTGATAAAGGTGGGATTTATTTAATTTATTTATATAAAGCTGGGTAGCTTAACCTAAAATAATATGCCTTCATTTATTAGTTGAATTATATTTGTTATTCATAACATGATACAGCTGTAAAAGAAATGTAAAGGAGTCTGTTGTTAAATCTGCTAGAAATTCCTTTCACCTCTCTTTCCTGTTTGACAGAAGGATTTGTGTCCCAGCCTAGAAAGCCTAATGAGGCCCATTGCCTCTGAAGTAAGGCCGGCACCACTTCCACTGTCCACTCCTCCATCCACTGACGAACTAGCCCGTCTTGTGTGTTTGATTTCCAACGGAGAAATGCGTCTCAAAAACCACCCTGTGACTTTTGTAGATTTGACTGAGAACACATAAATGAACTTCCTGCTGATTCCAGCTCACCTCCATGAGCAGTACTTGGACGATTTCTTGAACTTGAAGGCAGAGCGGGGACAGGGTGTTCCTCGGCAACGGCCTGGTGGGGGGGAGTACACTGAGCCTGTTGCCATAGTGTAGCCAGGAGTTGCCGTGGAGAAGAGGGGGGTGGTGCCTGTACCAGTCTTAAAGAGGAAGTGTCTGGAGGGCGAGAGAAGAAAGACAGAGAGATACATTAGTTGTGGTACATTAGTGGGGACATTGGCTCTGTGTACACACACAGGAAGTAATGTGTCGTACACAACGGCCACACACTGATCCCCAGCATTAGTCCCAGGTACCTGCCTACATTTTCATTACTGCCTAATTTACAAGTGCGATAAGGTTGCGCCTCCAGACTGCATTCACATTTTCCAGCACTGTGTGAGTCATAAGCACTTATTCCTCAAAACAGCACTTCTGTCAAGTGCTTACTGTACGCATGGCTATTATGTGTCTGGGAGGATAATGGCATTTCAAGAAGTAACTTGATTTATGTATCTGTCTGAAAGCCATGTTGGTGAGTACTGTGTTATCGCTGCCAACACAGCGGGACCGGAGCTACGAAACACCTAAACCAAACGGTGGGCCTTGTTTTTACACAATCTGTTCCCAGATCTGTTCCCATTTCCAGAAACAACAGTAACTGAGAGTTTCTAGCTGTTAATGTGTCTCATGTGTGTCTGAGCTGGAACTGTTCAGCAGTTTCCTGTTTGTAATTTCACATATCAGCAATATGTTAGTGTCTGAAGATCACGTCCAGCTCTCAGAGCCGTGTTCACTCTGTCGCTGCTTCATATTTAAACTTTGGATCAGAACACATCAGTTGCAGAGAGGAATGGTACAAACAGTAAAAGACACATTAGGAGAATGCTATGCATGCTATAACACCTCCAACGTGTCTTCAAGGTGAAAACTCGACTTTAAAAAGTTTGGCCTGGCTTAAAAAACCTGTTAGGCCCCACGCCTGTTTTTAAGGGTCTCAGACTCGAAAATGCCATTCCCAGAACAAATGACCATATCTTCTAAAGGGTTACATTAATAATCTTTTTTCTCAAAGTAATGATAAACCTGTGAGTTGGATTGTAGAAAAGTCAGAATCAATATAGATGTTTTTTATTTTTTGAGATTGAACATAGTAAAAAACTGTAAATTATAGTGTCCGTCCAAAGAATATGTTGTACTTGCACTTCAATATAACACTGATATATTGCACGGTACTAGCACCAGTGTCTGGTTTTGCTCTCAAACCGGTCTCCTGCAGTCGGTGGACATAGCTCATTTATGGATTAATTAGCCTGTGACACGCTTTTATTTTTCATTCTAACTCTCTAAACTCAAGCACAACCACCATTCAGGTATGATCAATAATTTATCCACAATTAATTATTGGGAAAATTACGATAAAGCTACAAGGTTAATCCTATTTGCCAGGAAGGTCTGGAATTGTTCAGATTAGTGTTAGCATGATAGCTTGAGCCATATCCAACACAACACTTCGATAACACTGCTTGTGTAATCACCCCATTGTTGCCCAATCAAATAAACAAAAGAACAAATAATACATTTTTATTTCCAAAAGCCGTCTTTGGTATTTCCATAGGAACATTTTCACGAGAAAATAACACTCACATATGGCTGCAAGCAATTACCAAGGTCACAAGGCCTAATTAATGACAGACCCCGGCTAACGAGCATCTGTAATACAATCAGACTGCTCTCTAACAAGGCTCTGTGATTAACAATTAGAACCAATTATAACAAGGGTCCTTCAATTAATACCTGCCTGGGGGCAAGATGTGAGGAGAGAGATAGAAGGAGAGGAGCATAAGGGGGGGGGGATTACATGGAGAAAGAGAACTACAGAGAGATGAGCCTCACAGAGGTTCTATGCATTCTAGTAGTTGCATCTAAAAGGCACACATACCAACACGAGGAGATGCTACTGTGACATCACAAGTTGTGATCCAGTGAAGGTTTCATTTCATAAACTCTGCTTTTATATGAGTGGGAATCTAAAGCCAACATTTCCATTAGAATGATGATTTTACAAATGTGGGATATCGGGCTGCACAATTTGGGGTAATAATCGAATTGCGATTTTTCTGACAGATATTGCGATTCGATTTGCGATTTTGTTTTTAAGCGACCCAACGGAAGTTTATTGTAAAATACGGCCATATCTCTGGCTAGGAAGGTCGTATCAACGTGCTCCCGTCTCTAGCACCCTCGCAGCCTGAGCTACGAGTGAAAGAACTAAACTTACATGAAACTTCCGTTGGGTTGCTTTAAAGTCAAGCTTCAGTTTAAGGCTGCGGCCACACGAGGACGAATTCGGTCGTTTGTGTTACTGTTTAGTGTCATATAGACCGTTCGGCCACACGAGGACGACCGAATACGGCACTAAACGACTGAGGAAATGATAACGGGTCCCAAGGTGGATAGAAAGGCATACGCAACGCTCTGGGGGGTCAAACAGCTCCGTGTGTGCGCCCTATACGATCATTTTCAGATCACTGATAGTGATTGCGCAATAGCCCCGCCTCTCCCCACCTCTTCTGCTCACCTCCGCTTACCCCGCGCCATTGCTGAAGTGTTTCGCCACCAACAACAACAACAATGGCGGATCGCAGAGTTGCTATCGTGCTCTGGACGCTATTGACCATGCTACAGTTGTTTGTGCAACATCTACAGCAATAATGATGAGGCAATAGCCCCGCCTCTCCCCACCTCTTCTGCTCACCTCCGCTTACCCCGTGCCATTGCTGAAGTGTTTCGCCACCAACAACAATGGCGGATCGCAGAGTTGCTATCGTGCTCCGGACGCTATTGACCATGCTACAGTTGTTTGTGCAACATCTACAGCAATAATGATGAGGCAATAGCCCTGCCTCTCCCCACCTCTGCTGCTCACCCCCGCGTCAAAGTAAACTGCACCCTGAATTCAGATTATTTATCTTTCTCTCGATATGGACCTAAACGCGAGTGAAGTCTAATCTGACAGGACGGAGACACGCAGCTCTGCTCGCCTGCAGCTCCTCCCGCTGCAGCAACACACACACTTCAAGTCAGATCATCGCCCTTAGCTATTTTAATTACCTCTCAAACTAAACTAGTTATAAATATGTTTATTTTTACTGTCGGCCGGGCCACTCATTACTGGATCAGCTGCTGCATGAGACAGACACTGGCGCTGTCCGAAGAGAGGGAGGAAAAGAGAGGCTCCGTGTATTTTATTATTATATTATATAGAGTCGTTATTCATTTGTTTTAAAGCTCAATAAATAACAAAGAAGACCTTTGACCGGCACTTTTATCATTTTGTCCGGAAGATTTAAACTTTAATACACTACACGTTGACTGGCGAAAAACTCTGCCCGGTTCCCTCGGCCCCCACCGCGGAGAATAAACAGAAGGGCAACCATGACAACCATGCTTCTTCTGCTTTTGTGGAGGAAGTTACAGCGCCACCTACAGGCTCCTGCACATGTACTGCAGCTTCTCCAGCGGCTGGAGCTAAACGGAGCGGTCTCGTGCGGACAGACACTATCTGGATAACTATTGCATGTGGACGGAAGCTTGTTTGCGATTGCGTTTGCGTTAATCCTATGCGTTTAGCCGTTTTCGTCCTCGTGTGGCCGGGGCCTAAGACTCACCCTGTGATAGAAACACGTGATGGAGCGTCACTAACCTGACCCAGATGGTTTGTTTCACCAAACCATCTGGAAAGCTCCATTGGAAGCCATTTGGAAAGGGCCGGCACTTTCAAAAGCACTTGGCAGGTGATTGGATCAATCTGTCTATCCCCTTCTATCATGGGCCACTTCTGATTGGTTAACCATGGCTGGTACATGTGGAGCACAGCACTTCTGATTGGTTAACAATGGCTGGTACATGTGGAGCACAGCACTTCTGATTGGTTAACCATGGCTGGTACATGTGGAGCACAGCACTTCTGATTGGTTAACCATGGCTGGTACATGTGGAGCACAGCACTTCTGATTGGTTAACCATGGCTGGTACATGTGGAGCACAGCACTTCTGATTGGTGTGGATGACTGACACACAAGAAGAAAGAAAGAAAAAGTTTGAAAAAGAATCGCAGGCTTTGCGATTTCATAATCCCATCATTTAAAATCGATTAATCGTTCAGCCCTAGTGGGATACAGGTAGGAGGAGTACTCAGATCCTGCACTGAGTAAAAGTAGAAGTACTCAGATCCTGCACTGAGTAAAAGTAGAAGTACTCAGATCCTGCACTGAGTAAAAGTAGAAGTACTCAGATCTTGCACTGAGTAAAAGTAGAAGTACTCAGATCCTGCACTGAGTAAAAGTAGAAGTACTCAGATCTTGCACTGAGTAAAAGTAGAAGTACTCAGATCCTGCACTTAGTAAAAGTAGAAGTACTCAGATCCTGCACTTGATTAAAAGTAGAAGTACTCAGATCCTGCACTTGAGTAAAAGTAGAAGTACTCAGATCTTGCACTTCGGTATAAGTACCAGAGTGTAGGAATACTCTGTTCCAGTAAAAGTCCTGCATTCAAAAATGTTCCTCAAGTGAAAGTATAAAAGTATTCTCATCTAAATATAGTGAAAGACAGTAAAAGTAGTCATTGTGCAGATTGGTCCATGTCAGAATAATATACATGATATGTTTTATAATGATTGATCATGAAAGTGTTCTCAAAGCTGGTAAAGGAGCAGCTAGTCTGAAGTACTTTGTAGACTGCAGGGTAGCTGGTGGATTTACTCCAGGTGGAACTAAAGTCTGATTCAACACTTGATTAGATTTCACATCATTCATCCACATCTGTGAAGCAACTAAAGGTATTAAATACATGTAGTGAAGTACAAGTACAGCATGTACCTCTGAACTGTAGAGGAGTAGAAGAATAATGAGCAAAAATTGGAATTCACTGAAAATTGTACTTAAGTAAAGAACTTGAGTACATCTACTTAGTTACTTTACACCACTGTATTCAACATCCACTTGAATAAAGAAGATGGAAAAGTGCATGTCTGATTTATCACTGTGACATGAGCCTTTATGAACAAGTATGTACTTGATATAATGATCGGCAGGTAAAGGTCAGAGAAAAGCCATGAGAGTGAGTCCTCACTTCACGTGGAGTGCATGAAGGGATCAGCTATGTTCCTCAGGCTGTGTGCTGCAGGTGAAGGAGCTCCATGAGGAGGACCAGAGGCTGGCAGTGCATGAAGGGATCAGCTATGTTCCTCAGGCTGTGTGCTGCAGGTGAAGGAGCTCCATGAGGAGGACCAGAGGCTGGCAGTGCATGAAGGGATCAGCTATGTTCCTCAGGCTGTGTGCTGCAGGTGAAGGAGCTCCATGAGGAGGACCAGAGGCTGGCAGTGCATGAAGGGATCAGCTATGTTCCTCAGGCTGTGTGCTGCAGGTGAAGGAGCTCCATGAGGAGGACCAGAGGCTGGCAGTGCATGAAGGGATCAGCTATGTTCCTCAGGCTGTGTGCTGCAGGTGAAGGAGCTCCACGAGGAGGACCAGAGGCTGGCAGTGCATGAAGGGATCAGCTATGTTCCTCAGGCTGTGTGCTGCAGGTGAAGGAGCTCCACGAGGAGGACCAGAGGCTGGCAGTGCATGGAGGGATCAGCTATGTTCCTCAGGCTGTGTGCTGCAGGTGAAGGAGCTCCACGAGGAGGACCAGAGGCTGGCAGTGCATGGAGGGATCAGCTATGTTCCTCAGGCTGTGTGCTGCAGGTGAAGGAGCTCCACGAGGAGGACCAGAGGCTGGCAGTGCATGGAGGGATCAGCTATGTTCCTCAGGCTGTGTGCTGCAGGTGAAGGAGCTCCACGAGGAGGACCAGAGGCTGGCAGTGCATGGAGGGATCAGCTATGTTCCTCAGGCTGTGTGCTGCAGGTGAAGGAGCTCCACGAGGAGGACCAGAGGCTGGCAGTGCATGAAGGGATCAGCTATGTTCCTCAGGCTGTGTGCTGCAGGTGAAGGAGCTCCACGAGGAGGACCAGAGGCTGGCAGTGCATGAAGGGATCAGCTATGTTCCTCAGGCTGTGTGCTGCAGGTGAAGGAGCTCCACGAGGAGGACCAGAGGCTGGCAGTGCATGGAGGGATCAGCTATGTTCCTCAGGCTGTGTGCTGCAGGTGAAGGAGCTCCACGAGGAGGACCAGAGGCTGGCAGTGCATGAAGGGATCAGCTATGTTCCTCAGGCTGTGTGCTGCAGGTGAAGGAGCTCCACGAGGAGGACCAGAGGCTGGCAGTGCATGGAGGGATCAGCTATGTTCCTCAGGCTGTGTGCTGCAGGTGAAGGAGCTCCACGAGGAGGACCAGAGGCTGGCAGTGCATGGAGGGATCAGCTATGTTCCTCAGGCTGTGTGCTGCAGGTGAAGGAGCTCCACGAGGAGGACCAGAGGCTGGCAGTGCATGAAGGGATCAGCTATGTTCCTCAGGCTGTGTGCTGCAGGTGAAGGAGCTCCACGAGGAGGACCAGAGGCTGGCAGTGCATGAAGGGATCAGCTATGTTCCTCAGGCTGTGTGCTGCAGGTGAAGGAGCTCCACGAGGAGGACCAGAGGCTGGCAGTGCATGGAGGGATCAGCTATGTTCCTCAGGCTGTGTGCTGCAGGTGAAGGAGCTCCACGAGGAGGACCAGAGGCTGGCAGTGCATGGAGGGATCAGCTATGTTCCTCAGGCTGTGTGCTGCAGGTGAAGGAGCTCCACGAGGAGGACCAGAGGCTGGCAGTCAGGTCAGCTGACACTCAGAGCAGGCCACACACACATGCATGTTGAAATGGCTCTAAAGTGTGTTGAGAGTGATGTTTCTGATGAAACACACACATGCAGAGTAGCAACACACCTTTCAACAATACAATCAAATATATTTTCCATTTCTGCAAGAAATGTTTGTAGTTTTTGATGTTGTTGTTTCAGCCAACCATTTTAGTGTTGGACTAACAGTACAAACTAAGTACAATGTATGAGAAATATATGATGAAAACAGCTGGAAGCTAAATATGTCAAGTCTGACGAGAGTGGCAATACCAATGTTGAGATTTGTTTCCTAAAATGGAAACCTTATACTGTCATTCTATAAATGTGTGGATGTGTTTCAGGTGGTGTGTAGGGAGGTGCGATTACCACATTGAAAGGTAAATGAGTGTGCTTCCATGAACTGCTCTTTATAGTGTGTATATTATGTAGTGTGTTGCTTTGAGGAAACAACACGTTAACGTCATCAAAGTGAGCAGAAAGCCTTTTGTAGACCTGGAGCAGAGCCCTTGGGCTTTCTGCTCACGTCCTCGCCTACTAGAGCATTCATATCATGTGATGCAGGTTTAAAGAGGTTCCTCCACACGCAACAATGTTTTCTGCTGCCAATAGTTTTGCTTTTATTTATTGGTCTTTTGAGTGGCAGTGGTACTCAGGGAGTTCCTTATCTGGCCATGCTACAGCAGTGAGCAGCAGAGGTGGGGAGAGGCGGGGCTATGGCTTCATCGTTATCAGGAAATGATCGTAGGACGTACACATGGAGCCGTTTGGCCCCCCAGAGCGTTCCGTCCGCTGATCTACCCACCTTGGGACCCGTTA
This sequence comes from Pseudochaenichthys georgianus, assembly GCF_902827115.2. NCBI lineage: Eukaryota > Metazoa > Chordata > Actinopteri > Perciformes > Channichthyidae > Pseudochaenichthys > Pseudochaenichthys georgianus. The sequence continues at coordinate 29,840 of NW_027262102.1, read as the reverse complement.
TCGTTTGAGGGGTCCGTTTCCGCGGTTCCATTACGGCCTCATGTGAACGAACGAGCTATACGAAAGAGAAAGGTAGCTATACCACACCAACCGTCTCCATGCAAACGGGGTCTACATGTCTGTGACAATGGGAGTGACACAAGGATGATCAGGGTGTGTGTGTGTGTGTGTGTGTGTGTGTGTGTGTGTGTGTGTGTGTGTGTTTAACTCAAACAGGTTACGGATCATCAGGAAGAAAAAGCTGTAACTAATGTGAGGACAGTAGATTGTGTATAGTCTAACACTGTGATATAGCCAATAAACAACAGCCTACTCCACACACACACACACACACACACACACACACACACACACACACACACACACACACACACACACACACACACACACACACACGCATGCACGCACACACGCACGCGCGCGCGCACACATACACACACACACACACACACACACACACACACACACACACACACACACACACACACACACACACACACACACACACACACACACACACACACACACTGGCTACAGTAGGTGGTATAACACAATCATTTACATTTCACCATGTAATTGTTCTTTCTCTTCATGTCTTAAATGAAATTGCACCATGCAATCCTTTAAAATGGATGCCTGTAATGTCCCTCTTGTAATGGCAGTGGAACATAAAGAGGACAGCGGTTGTTACAATTAACCGCCTCGTTCAAATATTGATCAGAAGAGGTATTGTCACGATTGTCATGTTATGTCACGTTTGTAGTTTTGTCTGTGTTGGTGTTTTTCTTGTCTTTGGGTTTCCTGTTTTATTGTGTTAAGTGTTCACCCCCGTTTCCTGCCTGTCTGTTTCCCTCCCTGATTACCCGATTGTGTTCACCTGTTGTCCTTGTGTTTCTCCTCCCCTGCCCAGCTGTGTCTTGTTCTGTGATTACCCTTCTGTGTATTTAGTCTAGTCTTCCCCTGTGTTCCATGTCGGTTCATTGTTTCCCCTCCATGTCATTCCACGGTCTGTGTTCCTTGTGCTGCTCGTTGGTGTTGGATATTTTGGATTCTGCCTTGTTTTGCCACAGCTTTAATTTATTTAATAAAGCTCGCTTTTCGTTATTCTGCATTTGAGTCCTACCTGCTTCACCCATTCGTAACAGAATGAACCGACCAAAAATGGACCCAGCAGATATGGAAGATTTTGAGTTAGATCTGTTCGATCTAGACTTTTCCCTTCAATGTTATCATGCCGAGTGGAAAGGAACTTCTTCTAGAAAGGACAACGAGGCTATTCTCGAGAGGGCACGAATGGAGGTGGCCGAAATGCCTTGGTTGAGGAGTTCGTTGCCGGAGTGGTTACAGCTTTTCACAAGTTGTCCTGAGGACTGGTCCGATGTATCTAACCCTTTCCTCGGATCCGACTACGGTCCTGTTGGAGGTCCACGGAGTCTCCAAAGAGCCTCTAGGAGACGCAGGGCCAGGATTCCAGCCCGTGCTCCAACAGCCATGATCCCGGCTTCAGTTCCGGTTTCCACAGCCATGGATCCATGCACCAGTACCGGCCCGCAGAGCTATGTTTCCTTGCTCGATTACCTGGCCCACACAGCCATGGTCCAGGCCTCGGTTCCGGTTCCAGCGGCTCCAGTTCCAACCTCAGACCTTTTCTCAGGAACCCGTCTGGCGTTTGGAGGTCCACGGAGCCTCCAAAAGGTCTCTGGAAGATGCAAGGCCAGGATTCCAGCCCGTACTCCAGCGGCTCCGGCTCCAGTGCCGGTCCCAGCAGCCATGGTTCTGGCCCTGGTTCCGGCCTCAGCAACCATGGTTACAGCCCCAGTTCTGGCCCCAGCAGCCATGGTTCCGGCCCCAGTCCTGGTCCCAGCTGCCATAGTCCCTTTTCTAGTCCCTTCCCTAGTCCCTCCTCAGGTCACTTTCCTAGTCCCTTCTCCAGTCCCACCTCTAGTCACTTCTCAAGTCCCAACTCTAGTCCCATCTCTAGTCCCTACTCAAGTCCCTTCCCGAGTCCCTTCCCAAGTCCCTTCTCTAGTCCCTTCTCTAGTCCCATCTCCAGTTCCCTCTCGAGTCCCCTCTCGAGTCACCTCTCGAGTTCCATCTCTAGTCCCTACTCAAGTCCCGCCTCTAGTCAATTCTCTAGTCCCTCCTCTAGTCACTTCTCGAGTCCCCTCTCCAGTCCCCTCTCGAGTTCCCTCTCGAGGTCCCTCCTTTAGTCCCTGCTCTAGTCCCTCCTCTAGTCCCCTCTCTAGTCCCTCCTCGAGTCCCCTCTCTAGGTCCCCTCTCCAGTCCCCTCTCGAGTTCCCTCTCCAGTCCCCTCTCGAGTTCCCTCTCGAGGTCCCTCCTTTAGTCCCTGCTCTAGTTCCTCCTCTAGTCCCTCCTCTTGTTCCTCCTCTAGTCTCTCCTCTAGTCCCCTCTGGAGTTCCGTCTCTATTTCCCCTCTCGAGTCACGTCTCAAGTCCCTACCCAATGTCCTGGTCTGTTGGAGGTTCCGCTGGGGGTCCTGCCAACTCCATGTCCTGTCCCGTTGGAGGCCCCGTCGACTACTCTCCTGCCGGGGGTCCTGCCAGCTTCTTGTCCTGTGCCGTTGGAGGCCCCGCCGACTACTCTCCTTCCGGGGGTCCTGCCAACCGTTTGTCCCGTCCCGTTGGAGGTCCCGCCGTCTGCTCTCCTGCCGGGGGTCCTGCCAGCTCCTTGTCCCATCTCGTTGGAGGTCCCACCGACTGCTCTCCTGCCGGGGGTCCTGCCAACCCTTTGTCCTGTGCCGTTGGAGGCCCCGCCGACTGCTCTTCTGCTGGGGGTCCTGCCAGCTCCTTGTCCTGTCCCGTTGGAGGTCCCGCCGACTACTCTCCTGCCGGGGGTCCTGCCAACTACTCTTCTGCCGGGGGTCCTGCCAACCCTATGTCCTGTGCCGTTGGAGGTCCCGCCGACTGCTCTTCTGCCGGGGGTCCTGCCAACCCCTTCTCCTGTTCCGTTGGAGGCCCCACCATCACCTGTCTCGCCGGGGGTCCTGCCAACTCCTGGTCCTCTTCCGTGGGGGATCCTGCCGAAGCCTGTCCCACTGGCTCCGGTTCCTGTTTGGCCGACACCGGGTCCTGCCCGGGCCTCCGGAGCTGTCTGGTCTTCGCCCTCGAGCCCGGCCCCCTGAGAGCTGCGGTCTTCGCCCTCGAGCCTGGCCCCCTGAGTGCCGCGGTCTTCGTCCTCGGGCCCGGCCCCCTGACTCTTCCTGCCGCTGCTTTCGCCCTCATGCTCGGCCCCCTGAGTTTGCCCGCTGTGGCCTTTGCCCCTTTTTGAACTTTGCCTTGCCCCCAGGCCGTCCACCCGAGACCCCTTCCTTGGTCTCTGCCTTCCGCCCGAGACCCCTTCCTTGGTCTCTGCCTTCCGCCCGAGACCCCGTCCTTGGTCTCTGCCTTGCCCCCGGGCCTTCCGCCCGAGACCCCCTCCTTGGTCTCTGCCTTGCCCCTGGGCCTTCCGCCCGAGACCCCCTACTTGGTCTCTGCCTTTCCCCCGGGCCGTCCGCCCGTCTTGTTCTGTGATTACCCTTCTGTGTATTTAGTCTAGTCTTCCCCTGTGTTCCATGTCGGTTCATTGTTTCCCCTCCATGTCATTCCACGGTCTGTGTTCCTTGTGCTGCTCGTTGGTGTTGGATATTTTGGATTCTGCCTTGTTTTGCCACAGCTTTAATTTATTTAATAAAGCTCGCTTTTCGTTATTCTGCATTTGAGTCCTACCTGCTTCACCCATTCGTAACAGGTATGTGTGTATGTATTCATGTTCTTTGCATTCGAGCTTACCCCACAGTGGAATCATGACTGCGTGACAAGAGTTATACATTTGAGGTCTTTTTGGAACTCAATTTCTGTTTCATTTATTTCGTGTTAAAAGCTTATAATATGCAGCGGGTATCTGCACCAATTTCACTAAAACTTCTTAAACAGATATTTTGGACTCACCTCCAAAGATCCCTCTTATTTAAAAGGGTCTTAAAGGTGTTATAATCTATGCCATTATGTCTGAATCTAACATAGGCAAGAAGACACATGTTTGAATCCTTGACACGTTTCTGATGAAGAAGGTTGCATGCTTAATCGAGTTGGAATTGTAAATTGGATATTTCACTGAAGAATAAAACTATGGACATCAGGTAAGTGCAAATAATGCTTTACCTTTGTGGCATACCGTTTTAGGAGAACTGCTGAAAAACATGTCTTTTACACTTCACATTTGTACTAGTTGTAGTATAGTATATTTATTTAAGAAGTGAAATGTTTACATACTGTACTAAGGACATTGGTTAATCCCAGTTTTATTGGCAGATTTAGCGAAATTCTCAAATACTTTTTCACAGTATATCTTCATTTCAACACTGCAGTGTGTGTGTGTGTGTGTGTGTGTGTGATTGACGACCAACACCTGCTCAATCCAGTGACCAGTTGTGTTGGGTATCCATCCATTGACACAAGCGTTTGCTGTGTGTGTGTGTGTGTGTGTGTGAGAGAGAGGATTAACACCCCTAAATGAGGACATTCACAAGCTCCTGTCACATCTCTCTCCTGCTTTAATCTCCTTGGAACCCACAGAGTCCATAAGTCACCTCATTAGTTGATCTCCTGCTGCATGTGCTGTCACTCACACGTCGGAGGGAGCTGCGCACACTGTGTGCACGTGACCTCAGTCAGTCTGTCACAATCCAGACAAAGAAAGGACATATATTTGACTTCTATCAACTTTAAAGGAAATCTATACAATAATATAAGTGCTCCATCCCATTCTCGATTGTAGTTTGGAATAGATTTGATTTTAAAGCATAATTTTCTCTATTCGCACAAAGATGCAATACTCTGAACAAAACGGAAAGGTTGACTTTAAATATTGTATTCTGTCAACAAATGTCACGTAGCTGTATTATTAGTTGTTAGTTGAAATCAATAATATTAAGTTCAACCTAATCTTTTTTATTTAAACTTTGTATGATTGCTTGTAACTAACCTAATGCAGTTGTGTAAAATCATAAAGTCAACTATTCAGTTTGTTCAGTGCAGTACATGTGCCATGTGAACCATAGTGGAAAAGGTACTTAACGCCCAACAGTGTGTGTGTGTGTGTGTGTGTCTCCTTGAGCTGCAGCCTCTGAATGAGTGTGTGTGAATGGATAAACATGTGAATTGTAAATGTGAATAGCGTTAAGGGGTCACAGCCTGGACAAAGGGAATACAGTCCTTTTATAAATAGATATATGATGATGATGATGAATAGATAATGGACCAGGAGTCTCTTTAAATGAAGATGAGATATAATCATAAATCTAATAAACTGTTAGTGATACTAATATGTCATCATATCATTGTATTTTATGTAGAGCACTTTGGCTCGACCATACATCGTTTATAAATGTGCTATATAAATAACTCTTGATTTGATTTGATACATGAATTGAGTTCTTTCAATGTGGTTGGCATACTATCTGATCCCAGTTGCTATGCAGACGAGGCACTATCTTCCTGTGTCTCGTTGTGGAGACATGTGCTTCGTTGTGTTGAATATAACATGTGTTTAGAAGTGCCAGCAGCTCTGCTGTGATCATACTGCTGCACCTCACTGACGCGCTGGTCCACGCGCTCAGGTGTGAGCCGCTCTTTTTGCAGTGTGGCAGAACAGCTTGTGTGCTTTGGCACTGTTACATTTGAACCACACATTAAGCATGCTCACTGTAATCTGGTAATAACCACTCACATGGTCTACGAGTCGCGCATCTGACAGCAGCGATGGATCACGCATCACTCAACTTCACACAACTTCAACTCACTCAGTCTTTACTTTGAATATGACATAAATCCACACACAGAGATTAGCAGCAACTGAAATGAACACAATACGGCAACACACACACAGGAGTGGGACGAGGGGCTGGGGGTGTGTGTGTTAAAGAGGCTCAGGGAGAGCAGCATAGGGTGAAGGTATGTGCAGTTGGTGAGTGTTGTGTCTGCAAGATTAACTATAGAGTCCATATGATACGATGGCTGTTTGACACACACACACACACACACACACACACACACACACACACACACACACACACACACACACACACACGTCTATATGATACCACATGTCAGCTGACAGGAATGTTGAGGAGAGGAACAGCCAGCAGGACATAGACCCGGCTCAGACTGTGTGTGTGTGTGTGTGTGTGTGTGTGTGTGTGTGTGTGTGTGTGTGTGTGTGTGTGTGTGTGTGTGTGTGTGTGTGTGTGTGATACTGATCTTCACATCAGGTCTGGACCAGTTGTGTGGATGACATTGTTACTGTTTGTTTGATCAGTGATACATGAGTTGAAGGCGGGACGGTCTTTGAGTGACAGGCTCCAGTGCGTCTTTGCATCACCGATGCTCTTCATATGGTACTGACTGGTATTCCCTGTGTGCACTTTAGAGGTGGATGATAACACTTTGAAACTGTCTAGGGGAAAACACCATTTCAAAAGGAAAGAAAAGTACCCCAATGAAAAAGTAGAGTGTGACTCAGTTGGTACTTGACATATTACACAGGCTTGTTTAGGCTTTACTGCTGACAACGTGCGACTGAGAAGAGGCAACGTGTGTGAATAAAGACACATGGACACATGCACCCGCCTGCTTATCAGCCTCCAACCTGCACGACTGTCCCTGTGAATGACACCATCTCACGGTTAGATGCTCTTTAAAATACTGTAAAACATGTTCTTTGTGTTTCATTCACATTGCTAAATTCTTTTTGTGAATGTTTCTAAACTTTAAATGGTGATACAATTGTGGCTTTGTGGCATATCAATTTAATCTCCTGGCAAGTACTACAATATACTGCTGTATTTAGAGACACACAACACTGTAAATGGCCCAATTGTTGTTTAAATAGTAACATAATTGTGGCTTTGTTTCAATGCTTGCACCACGTATTTAGGATTAATGTCAGACTCGATGTAATGGTAAAGTATTATTGCATCGTATAATAAGTATTCATGTGTACATGATTGTTACATTTGACAATAATGAAAAAATATGTAACTAACATTCTACACTTAGCTCCTTCCACTCTATGTTATGTATCTCAAGTCATTTGTTGTTGTTTCTCTAAAGGTGAAACGTTGTCTGGCAGGATTCTGAAGGTATGGAGGACGGGCCGACCAGACACTGAGTTCTGAACACGTGTAGAGTTTAAAGTCTGACTGGATGAGTCTGGAGCTCGGAGATCGCCTCCAGGTCACACAGCCGTTATTTTTCAGCTCCAGCCACAAGTTTTTCATCTCAATGTCTGAATGTGTGTGTGAGGGAGAAAGACGTACTATTTCGTACACACACACACACACTCATAAATTCCACACTCACAGGGTCAGACTTCTCAGTGGGGGTGGGCTCAGTTTGAAACATGAAGCTTGGAACTGTGTGTGTGTGTGTGTGTGTGTGTGTGTGTGTGTGTGTGTGTGTGTGTGTGTGTGTGTGTGTGTGTGTGTGTGTGTGTGTGTGTGTGTGTGTGTGTGTGTGTGTGTGTGTGTGTGTGTGTGTGTGTGTGTGTGTGTGTGTGTGTGTGTGTGTGTGTGTGTGTGTGTGTGTGTGTGCCTTTCATATGAATATAAAGCTGGGCCAGGGACATGGTTTGGCTGTCCCAAAGGTCCAACATTCTCCAACACACACATGCAGCCAACATTCTGGGGGTTGTTAAGATCCTCAAGCCTTACATCCCCCCTCCATTAATCTATCAGCATCCCCCTTTCTGAGGGAATGAGACAAGAAGAGAGCGAGAAAAAAAACAAAGAAAGAGTTGGCTACAAATTGTCTGGTGAATTAAAGGTCAAGGTTAAAGTTAACCTCATAAATTGTGTGTGTGTGTGTGTGTGTGTGTGTGTGTGTATGTGTGGCCTGGCATTACTATACTTGTGGGGACCTAAATATGTCTACACAGTCACGTGTGGGGACTCGCCTCCCTTATAGGGACACATTGGAGGTCCCCATAAGGGGAATCATTAATGTTAGGGTGAAGACTTGGTTAGGGTAAGGGTAAGGGTAAGGGTAAAGGTAAGTGTTAGGCATGTGTTGGTTATGGTTAAGGTTAGGATAAGTCTCCAGGAAATGCATGTAAGTCAATGTAATGTCCCCTGAAGTGATGTATACATGGTGTGTGTGTGTGTGTGTGTGTGTGTGTGTGTGTGTGTGTGTGTGTGTGTGTGAGCGTGTGTGTGTGTGTGTGTGTGTGTGTGTGTGTGTGTGTGTGTGTGTGTGAGTGTGTGTACTGTGTATATGTGAGCGTGTGTGTGTATGTGCATGTGTGTGTGAGTGTGGGTGTGAGTGTGTGTGAGCATGTGTGTGTATGTGTGTATGTGTGTACTAGGCTTTCATATACATATACAATTTCACCAGGGTTCATGGTTTGTCAACAAATCCACAAATTCTCCCAAACACACAGTCACACACACACACACACACACACACACACACACACACACACACACACACACACACACACACACACACACACACACACCCAAATGTTGGAGATTGCAAAGGCGTTTCTGCTTCCATCAATGCGTCACTCTCCTTTTATCACCGGGTGAAAGACATTAATGAGAGCAGGACAGGAAAGGAAAGAGTGAAAGAGGGGAGTGGGCTACACTTTGTAGGGGGAACAGAGGGCCAAGGTCGCACCCATAAATTGTGTGTGTGTGTGTGTGTGTGTGTGTGTGTGTGTGTGTGTGTGTGTGTGTGTGTGTGTGTGTGTGTGTGTGTGTGTGTGTGTGTGTGTGTGTGTGTGTGTGTGTGTGTGTGTGTGTGTGTGTGTGTGTGTGTGTGTGTGTGTGTGTGTGTGTGTGTGTGTGTGTGTGTGTGTGTGTGTGTGTGGACAGCTCGGCAATAGGCCTTTATGCACCTACCTGCGTGTGTTGCTCTGCTGGACAGAACAGTGAGTTACACATATCGCAGAACTCTGAGGGAGTTGTGTTCAGCGCGACAGGAGAGCTACAGTGTTCCCTGAACAGGGATCCAAGGTTCAAATGGTCCAGTACAACCTGCGGCATGTCTGACAAGAAACACGCTCCGACCTCGGATGCTTTGAGAGGAAACTGCAAAAATAACTGTTTGGGTCTGGAAGACTACGATATACAAGGCTTAACAAAGAAGATGATTGACTGTTGACTCGGGTTCAGTCGGCCTGTGGAGATCACAACATGAGCAATATATTGATCAAAGTTATGTCTGAGCGTCGGGTTGTGTTTATGTGTGAAATGCTGCGAACAGATGAAAGTACCGAGACCAACTCTGTCCACTAACAACACACCCTGCTGTCTGCCAAGCCGGCCCGCACAGCAGAAGAAGAGAACACTCTGTATATCCGGCAACAACTTGGTTTGGTCATTCTTATTATTCATTATTTTTATTATTTATTTGTTTAATAGGTTTTTAATATTTTATCGTATTTATTCTATTGTCCTAAAACTTCCTTTAGTTTACAGAGAAGGACATTTTTTATTTTGTTGTATTTAATTTGTATTATTACAGCTTTTGTCCCTCATATTATGATATTATGTTATGTCGTTATGCTGCATGTGTGCAAACGGTTTGTGATGTGATTTGAGTGTTAATGGGACACATATGAATTATCATTCATATCACTTCATAATGTATCACATATCTCCTGATCTGAGTCAGCTGAGCCGTATCTGGCCGTGCAACACTCACAGTGTCACAGACTGGATGCAGAAGCATTATTTTAAGCAACACATAAGTTGACGAAACACTCGAGACAAATGTAATGAAAGTCAGATGGTGTGTTAGACGGGCAGTGATATCATAAACCTGTTAATGGACGCATTCCAACACGTGTTCTGTTCCAGCTGTATTCACCTTGCAGGTGCAGCTATGTGGCTTTGATCCTGGTCAAGTGTTTAAGTCATGGATGTTTAAAGTTTAACTTCTTCATATGTCTAATATTAAAGTTGACTTTTCATTCAGGAAGTATGACGCTGCGCTGTCAGTATGCTTCTCCATGTTTGTGATTGGTCGAATGCTCCAGATACCACCCCTCTCATGTGAACGCGCACCTAACTAGATAGGACACGGCTGGCTTGAGCGATCCACTTGATAACCCGCGTCGTAGTACAGTTTAGCGAGAGCGCGTATGTTTTGGATTAGGCCAACCGGCTAACTCAAACACATCCAGGTTAGGTTGAACCGGCTTCGTAGCACACGCCTCTGGAGTAAGAAAAGTGCTATACAAATGAAGCTTCAATAATATTATTATTATTACTTCCAAATCATCAAAATACAACCTTTTTCAATAGTGCATCTCCCTTTATATCATCCAAAAATAATCTGACCACAGCCATCACGTCATTAAATATACATTACGTTGGTTTAGCCTTTGTTGGCTAAATGTCATTTAATACTTGTTTTGTTGTATATTCCATACTAAAGCATTTGGGGCATCATTTCCATCGACTTTGTCCTCCAGTCAAGTTCAATTCAATCCCACTTCATTTCATCCAGCAACGATCTCTAATAAATAACTGTCAGGTAAACAGTACTTCCTCTTCCTTCTAATAAAGGTGGTCTGGGGAGGTCTCCACGGTGATGAAGAGGCACCGCTGTCTCCGTGTTATTACTGTTGTCACTTGGCATGATGTTCATACACCACAGGCTGTCTGCTTCCCGCAATAATCTTCACATGAACTTTCAGATTCAGCATCAAATACAAAACACCAGCAACCATCATTTAGAGTCTGAATCAATCACTTGATTGAAGCCTTCATCAATATATTTGTAATTATTTTATAGCCCTTAAATAAGAATATACTTTTTTTCCCAAAGAAGAATTGCATTGCCCTTATTACCTTGTCTCCAGAGGCACATTGCTACCCAGCACCCAGCTGTCCTGCAGCGGGACGCTCTCGGGGGGCGTGGTCTGCAGCTCGGCTGGTGATTGGCCGGCCACAGGAGCCGGGCTTCCAGTAGGAGGGGTTATCTGCCGTGTTGAGTTCAGTGAATGGCCAGCGTGGTGCGAGGAGCCCAGGGATTGGTTGAGAGCTGTGATGGAGGGCTTCCGGCGGTGAGGGGGGGGGACCGGCGGCAGAGTGGAGCCGTGGTGATTGGATAACTCTGTAAACAACAAAGGAGAAGAGTTATCTTTTACATTTGCACTTGCAAACATGTGAATGTGTCCAACATAGACTGGAGAGTATGTGCTTGTTATTTCAGTTGGTGCAGTTTAAAAAGTGCACTTTGTGAGCTTTGGAAGCGCTGAATCTCGGATATTTCTGGTTGGAGTTTTTATTTCACAGCTGTCAGTGGAAACTAAGCATTTAAGTATTTCAGGGGAGGTTTTGTCCTCAAGAGGCGCATTCACACCGCAGTACTTTTCCCACAAAAGTTTATGAGAACTTAGTTCATGAGAACTCTTTAGTTCTCATGAACTAAGTACAGATCGCGTTCACACCGGAATAAGTCCCTGGGGGAGGATTAGGCAAATGAAGCCGCTGACGTCACTTCTTCTTCTTCTGCTTTGGGTTTACTGGCAGGCCGCAACCCACTTCACGGCGTATACTGCCGCCCAAAGTCCCCGGCCGGAAGTCCCCGGAGTTGGGGAAGGCTTCAGTAGAAGCTGCTGGGAGTCCCAGCAGCTTCTACTGAAGCCTTCCGAGTAAATTGCCAGAACGCCGACACCTCCTCATCTCCACCGCTCCCATGTTTTATTTTGTGTTGCCATAAGTTAGTCTCTCTGCGTTTCTGCGCTGGGCTAATGCTAATGCTAATAATGCTAATGCGAGGATAATAAAATGGCGGCTTCACAAAACTTTTTGGGAGTTTTACGGGGCGTGGGTTTGCAATCCGTCCAGCCAATCAGAAATATAGCTCTTTGCTCACAAGAGAGCCGGGGTAAAAAGGTTCGCATTAACTCATTTTAGTACCGGCTCTTTTTGGTGTGAACGCGACAAAAGAGTTCTCATGAACTAACTTCTCAGGAACCTTTGTGGGAAAAGTACTGCGGTGTGAATGCGCCTAAGGACCTGGGGAAGTGTTCCCTCAAATCATGGATTCATATTTTTACAAGGAGAAACTCCATCAAATCCAATTCACATATAATTCAATCAAACAGTGTCTCATCTGTAAACAATCTGTGATCCAGTACTTGTCAGAATCCTAACCGTGGAGCCTGTAGCCCCGCAGGATACAGAAGGCCAGATTGAAGATCAATAACAGAACTTTATTTGTAATGAAAGCAGTGGCTATGAAACATAATTTGGGAATGGCTAGTTTAGTGCCACCCAGCTGCTGGGCTAAACATCAGTTATTTGCTTAAAAGCAGTACTTGTGTCTCCAACAACAAAAGTTCTCCACATCCAGCGGAAGGAACACGCTTCTTTCATTTAATAAAAGTATTGTTTTAAAAATAGAAAAAAGCCTGTATTGGAACTAAAAGTGATGGATGAGTGACAAGTGTTGATCAAATGTGGTGATAGGATCAATGATTGTAACTCTATCTGCTGACAAACACTTATTGCATTTTGACGTCATATTATGCAATTCAACATAAAGTGACACACATGTATGAAAGAGGAGCTTGTAGACGTCAGTGTGCCTGGATGTTAACTGATATGTTAATTTCTTTGCGGTTAATGGGCCCGGCCAGACTGAATACTGATCAGCGATTGGCCTTCACAAAAGCCTGCTTCTTCTCTCTAGAAATATTTGTTCAAAGTTGACCTGGCTTGAACTTCTCCCTGATATTATTTCTAGTGCTCTTTGGCTCCCTTTGCGTCCTCAGGGTGCTCTGAAGGAAATGCATGGCAGTGCTGGTATTTGATTTGCATAAAGAGCATCCAGTCTCCATTTCCCAGCCCTGCTGTTTCTCATTCTCCACTGAGAGAGAGAGAGAGCGAGAGAGGGAGAGAGAGAGAGGGAGAGAGGGAGAGAGAGAGAGAGAGAGGGAGAGAGAGAGAGAGAGAGAGAGAGAGAGAGAGAGAGAGAGAGAGAGGGAGAGAGAGAGAGGGAGAGAGAGAGAGAGGGAGCAGTTGGCTGGGCGAGCGAGAGCTTTTTGTTTGTGGAAGAAGTGACTCCATCCCCCCCCAGGTCTCCCTCACTCTCTCTCTTTCTCTCCATATGCTGTTTTGCCCGCTTAGTAATTGCTCCACTTATGCAAACCTTCAAGGCTAAATGCTTAGAGTCACACACACTTACACACTTACACACACACACACACACACCACACACCACACACACACACACACACACACACACACACACACACACACACACACACACACACACACACACACACACACACACACACACACACACACACACACACACACACACACACACACACACACACACACACACAGACAGACACTAAGGATTTGGACGAGTGTTCAGACATCATTAGCACGTCTACGTCTGTGAGTCATCCCTGCAATATCCAAACACCTTGTATTCACTGTGACGCTGACAAACAACACAAGGTACTGTTTGCCAGATAGGAAGTGAGGATGAGGGAGGCTGCGAGACGTGTCACTCCAGCTCTCGGACACAACGCTGCCAGACAGAGACACATGCTGTGTGTGTCCGGGACCCAAAGTGCTGAGTCTCTAATCAGTATGCCCTAATGCCAAATAGCATCATGTGTATTATTTACCCCAACGTTTTTCAAAAAGAATGCAGGATTTGGGTATGGAGGTTTGCAAAGTGTGTGTGTGTGTCCTCAGCGGTGAGGTGTGTGTGAGCAGAGTCCAACCTGACTAGTTACCTTAGCAGGGGGGAGCATGAGCCGACTGTTGTGAGTGTCTTAATGTATAAGACACTCACCTTCTATTCTCAAGATAACTAGTATTGTCCCAGTTTCATTAATAATCACAATTTCAAACTAGCCCAGTTTCAAATTGTGATTATTTCTTATTATTTGAATGCAAAGCTATTGTATTAAAACATTGAACAAACTACGTACAAATCTGTGCTTAATAATGCGTCACATTTTTCAAACCAAGGGTGAGTCCATGAGAGTAGCCAGCAGGAGTAAACCGTCCTTTGTAGGCTTCCACCTCCAAAGCCACACTCCCAACATGATCAATATGAAGGTAAACAGCAACATGGCTACTGCAAGCTCTCACAGACGCGCAGCGAGCAGCCTGAGGAGCTCTGGGGACGCCGCTGGGTGCTCGGGCAGGTGGGATGTAAAGAGCATTTCAACACACTTCTAAGCACCCAGAAACCTTACAGAGGAATAGGAGCCACGTTGCTAGGGGTGGTGTTGTTTCACTCGCCCCGCAGTGATTGGTTGGCTGGTGAAGTGACACCGCCCTGGGACATGGTGCCCCTCAAACAGCCGCCCCAGGCCGCTCTCCACCAATCACAGAGTCATCAGTTCAGCCGGCACGCTGACAGAGACACGTACCAAAGCTTTCACCACACAACGGTGTTGTTTGTTCTGCTTGGTTAACTGGTGTTCAGAAGAAGGGTTGCAGCTGCCGTACAGTGTGACGTGTACGGCGATGTAAGCCAGCGCTCTCTTTGTAATATGCAGTATGGAGACGGCATTCATGTGTTTGTGTCTTTCGCTGACCAACAGACATTTCTGGATTATGCACTACTCTCCAAAAAGTGGGAAGTATTTAAAAAGAGCAGTTATTTTAGGAGTTTCACATCAGTCATAAAGAGATGGCCGCTCAAGTTTTACATACATTATTCAACGTTAGTTTCCAAAATTGCATGTTCTCTTCTCTAAATCTTATTTTTTCCAAGATCTTCCTCGAGCATCTTGCAACCTTTCCCTCACCCTATCCTAAGGGAGTGCATGTACGCAGACACGTCAGTTTAGCTGCTATAGGCTTAGACTGTCGGGGGACGCCTTACTTCCTCCTTCTGTCTGTACCTGCGTTCTCTCATGTTCCCAATAACCCAGCCTCCCCCAACTCTCTTTCTGGTGTCTGTCTACGCCGGGATCCTGAGTCGAGGCTGATCCTGTTGCTGTGGTCGTGAGTCCTGGACCCTGCATCCTGTGTCCTGGATCCTCTATCCTGAGTTCTGGATGTGAGTCCTGGATCCTTAGTCCTGAGCACTGGATCTGAGTCCTGGACTTCGAGGCGTGGCTGAACCTGTCTCTGCGGTCCTGCCTGACTCTCACCATACTACTTCCCTGATGGCTCCCACAAGATTGCTGACATCCTCGTGGATTCATCTTCTTATTACAGACACATGCATTTCCTAACATTCGGTCTATCTGCTGTAAAATGTATTATCTCTTGGATTCACACACGGCAGTCTGTCCGTCCTGGGAGAGGGATCCCTCCTCTGCTGCTCTCCCTGAGGTTTCTCCCATGTTCCCTTTAAACTGTGGGTTTTCTCTGGAAGTGTTTCCTTGTACGATGTGA
Source organism: Pseudochaenichthys georgianus (assembly GCF_902827115.2). Classification (NCBI taxonomy): domain Eukaryota; kingdom Metazoa; phylum Chordata; class Actinopteri; order Perciformes; family Channichthyidae; genus Pseudochaenichthys; species Pseudochaenichthys georgianus. The sequence goes on along the minus strand of NW_027262102.1, from coordinate 14,458 downwards.
GGGTCTAAGGACAGAGGGTCTAAGGACAGAGGGTCTAAGGACAGAGGGTCTCAGGACAGAGGGTCTGAGGACAGAGTGTCTAAGGACAGAGTGTCTAAGGACAGAGGGTCTAAGGACAGAGGGTCTAAGGACAGAGGGTCTAAGGACAGAGGGTCTCAGGACAGAGGGTCTGAGGACAGAGGGTCTAAGGACAGAGTGTCTAAGGACAGAGGGTCTAAGGACAGAGGGTGTCGTATTGATACTGATATTCTGTACACACTGTGAAGTCCACTGAGACAAATGTAACATTTGTGATATTGGGCTATAAATAAACATTGATTGACTGATTGATTGATTGATGTGCAACACAGCTGTCTGATCAGTTATTGAAAACATGCACATGTATGTTGGAAATGATTTGTAATCAATATCAATTGTGTATTTTGATCAACTAATGTACAAAAGGACTTCATGTGAGTTCAAGACTCAATGTTCTCCTGTTAGGAAATAGAGATCAGGGAGGGACCTGTGAACATCACACACACACACACACACACACACACACACACACACACACACACACACACACACACACACACACACACACACACACACACACACACACACACACACACACACACACACACACACACACACACACACACACACACACACACACACACACACACACACACACACACACACACACACACACGAGATGAGAGAGACAGAGTGGAGAGAAGGAGAGGCGACAGACCTGAAGGAGCTGATAAAGGAATGCAAATCAGAGAGGAGACGACGGACCTGCTGGAGTGGAAAAGAGATGAAATCATCGCTTGAGGAAAGAAGTTTCTTTCAATGGTACGAGAGGTATCATTTGGTCCACACAGCGTACTGTGGAGCACTCACAGCTCCAGCGTACACAGGCAGTCAGCATCACAATGGAACATTTCAGAATGGAATGAAATGGTTCCTCAACATGTGTTCATGGTGCTGATGTAAGGGTGCATACTCTGGGATGCAGATTGATACAGCTAAGGACCCTCACAAGTAAGAAGAGAGTGTTCTAGATATCTAAAATACAAAAGTAATATGTGTAGCAGACTTTTATAGTGACGTATGAAAAACCTTCCCTAATGAAGCAGATGAAGAAAACTGAATAATGCTCTCACATTCATTCCTTCATGCTTCGTCTAAACATGACAACCTTCTCTAAACCCTCTTGGCCCTTTATTCTTGACTTATACCAACCGCTGATGAAGCGGCTGCGACACATGGTTGATCACTGTGTGTGATGCGTGTCTGGGAGAGCATACCTTCACATATAGCATACATCTATAGTCATTAGTAAGTATGTCTCTACTTATTTCACTTTAATGTAATGCAGTAAACAATCAACTATCACCATTCAACGTCCTCAACCAACATCACAAACAAGACATGTTGAGGTTCAGGTCTATTGGCTGAGGCTCATCAGCGTGGACAGTGTTCCATCGAATCAACAGCTGTCCAAGCTGTGGTCCTGTGGGGCGTCATAGCTCTTCTTCCACTGCGCTCATGACGCTATGCACTGACTCCAATGCTGCATGAGCCCATGCCGTCCAGATGCTCGCTGCATGTTTGACTATCTTATAGTTTTACTAAGGATTATTCTTCCTGGCACTTATCTTCAGAGCTATGTTCCACCTGTCTTTGAAAAGATGATTACCAGTACCTTTTGATATGTCAGTCATACTAACATAATGTCCCATTGAAGCAACATGATCATCTAACTGTGTCCTGTGTGCTCTGTAGTGTGCTCTGTAGGCAGCACCAACACGGTGTTTCTATGGTCCTCCTGCTCTGTCTCCTTCCTGTGGGCACAGCTGAGAGACCCTATGGATCAGCATACCTTAAGAACCTGGTGAGGCTGCCCAACCACATCATCTCTGACCCCGGCCCTGTCCAGAACAGTGAATACACACTGTGTCCATCCCATCAGAGATGCAGGGTCCCAGGATGTAGTTCAGTCAGACTGAAGCACTGCTCTGTGCACCAGTCAGTCCTCACATTAAACAGAGCTACACCCCAGGTCAAGTGCACTGAGAGGGTCCTGAGCATGCTTCTCTCAGTGGTCCTGGTGTTATGTTAAAACTCTCTTGTATCTTGTCTTAAATATGTGTCCTTGTTGATGTTACAAATGGAGCTGCTTGATCTGACAATTAAATAATAATTGATATTGATTGTACAGTACACTGAAATCTGAAAAGTGTACTTTAATTAAATGTATTTTCACACAACTGTATTAGGTTAGTTGAAAGCAATACAATTATGTCTACAAAATATATATTAGGTTCAACTTTATATTATTGCTTTCAGCTAACCTAATACAGTTATGTGAAATGGGTTGAGATAATACATTTAATTAAAGTCAAGCTTTCAGTTGTTCAGTGTACTGCAGTCATGCTTTCACTGCAGAATGAACACACACACACACACACACACACACACACACACACACACACACACACACACACACACACACACACACACACACACACACACACACACACACACACACACACACACACACACACACACACACACACACACACACACACACACACACAGTTCTCCATCAGTGTGATGGAGTGATGTGTGCTCAGTAAAGTGCCATCTCAGTGGAGCAGTGAGGGAAGAGGTTATTTGTCAAGGCAGAGCGATGACAAGCTTCACGACTCTCTGGCCGTTTCTCAATGTCAAGTACACCTGCTGCAGAGCCACTATTTCAAGTATACTACGTCATGGAGTGGCGCCGAATGCTGGCCATTTAACACGCATTTAAACAGTCCTTTGGCGCCACTCCATGAGGTCGTATACTTGACATAGTGGCTCTGCAGCAGGTGTACTCGACATTGAGAAACGGCCTCTGACTCCATGCATACGTCTGTCCCTCTCTGTCTGTGGAAAGATCCTTTAAGGCCCGGTAAATGAAGAGACAACACACACACACACACACACACACACACACACACACACACACACACACACACTCACTCACTCACTCACACACACACACACACACACACACACTCACTCACTCACACACACACACACACACACACACACACACACACACACACACACACACACACACACACACACACACACACACACACACACACACACACACACACACACACACACACACACACACACACACACACGCACGCACGCACACACACACACACACACACACACACACACACATTATTGTTTTCTTTATTGAGTCTTCTTGCTCAAGGGTTCCACAGTAAGGAAGAACCAAATCAAGTATAGAAACACAAATGAATGTGAGAGATGTTTGAAAAATAAAGAACTATTGCTGAAAACAAAGAAACTGAAAAAAGAAACGACAGAACGTCCATGTGAGGTTCAGGTCAGGTTTGGGTTAAACGCCATGCCTGATGGGAGGACATGGAACAAAGGAGACAAAAGAAGACCCAGAAAGAACAGGAGGTGACACAAGGAGTCAATCAAAAGTTTCAGAAGCAACTACAATGATCAGAGGAGTGCAGAGGAGGTGAAGTGAGAACAACATGAAGTGAGAGAGGAAGACAAGGGGCAGGAGTGAGGGCTCTAACGATAGAAACAAAGTGCAAGAGAGAAAAGAGAGTGGAAAGTAAAAGGCACACATAGTGAATCAGGTCAGTGGAGGAGTTAAGACTGGAGACCTTTGAAGCATGAAAACTCATTCCACCTCTGGACTCCAGCCAGGAGGGAGGCTGGAGGGAGGCCGCCATCCCCAGGCAAGAGAGAGGACTCTGTGGGGCAGGCAGGTGGAGAACCCCCCCCCCCCCCCCCTGCTCATGACCCACACCAGGAGAACACACAGAACACAACACACAGACAAATACAAATGTCACTCCTCTGATGTTGTGTTTGTGTCTTCTTATCCATGCATTGTGAATGTACATCAGCATCCTCCTGCACACCCCCAGCAGCTGCCCTCCAATAGAGTTCATGTTCAGTATATTGTGTTCCTTGTAAAGATATCACGTTATTCTGGCTACTGTTTAAAATGTTTCTGAACACAACAGTATATTCCATATGTATATATTTCGTAGTTGTACAAAGCTTTGGCAATACTGTAAGTCATTAAGCCAATAAGGCTGTTTGAGTTGAGTTGAGAGGATGGTGTGGCAGGGATCACTCTGTCAGGCCAGGACACTTTGCAGCTTCAGGCCTGTCCCTCCGGAGGAGGCATTACACCTGAAATGTTTCATATGAATTTAGTTTGGAATTAACAGATTGTTTTCGGTCATTTGTTATGCTAGATACCTATTGATGAATAATGAAAGTAATTGACAACCTTATTAGGATTACTACTTTGTTGATGTTATTTATCTGACGTGTAATATATTGCTTATATTCTCAAAGAGAAAATAACCCAACACACATCAATACAATGTTGAACGGCCTTTCGGATCCAGGGTGGATCCATGTGCACCGCCTGAGATGTCGTTTCACTAACCTTCATATATTTCTACCCAGAGGTTCACAGGTAGGTGACCTAAGAACAACATATGCCGTTAAATAATCAATACTGGGGGCACGTGGAAATCCCTACCCAAGGACAATGCATGGAGATAGTAGAGGACATCTACATAATGGAAAAACTGACACATCGGTTGAGACTAAGTCTACCAAAAATGGAAGACCAGTGGAAAGGATGGACATTATATAGAGAAGAAGAAAAACACATTGGACAAGATAACCCAGGAAACCATTGAGATTTAAACTCAAGTCTCTTTTGGACGGTCGGTTTTTATTTTTATTTCATTTTTGAGTTGCGCCTCAACATATGGATGCAAATTGAAATTGTATTTTCGAATGTCAAAGTTAAATGACATTATGTACGTTTGGAATTCAGTGCAATTATTTTCAATAAAAACAAAGTATATATATATATATATAAAAAAAAATCAATACAAATACAGCATACGGTGTATTGAGCATGGACAGGTCTAGACTGAGCTGCATGGATTCTGTCTGAGACCGACCTTTCTCCTGAAACTCTCTCCACGTCACGAGGCACGACACAGCGTAAATAACAGTATGTTGCTGCATCACACATGGCAACAGAAGCCACTTTCGGCCTCTGAATTCTGCACATATTACATCTAAGCTCCCGAAATAATTAAGAGACCCCTCCACATTTTTTTTTTAAATCTCAATCTCAACATGTACGGCAGCCATTCCATTCCAGTGTCTGTTGAATGTATGTGTGTGTGTGTGTGTGTGTGTGTGTGTGTGTGTGTGTGTGTGTGTGTGTGTGTGTGTGTCAGTGTTGTGGTGGTGCACTTTCACCTTCATGTGTTTTCGTGGCCGCTGCATCTGACAATACGAATCAACCTCTAAAAAGACTGAGACATAGAGAGAAAATAGAGGGGGGAGAGGGGAGAGACAAGCAAAGACCCGGAGAGAGAAACAAAGAGTGACACACGTGAAGGCATTAGGTCCAGTGAAAGGAGAAGGAAGAGAGGAAGAGAGAGTGTGAAAAGAAAACATAATGGGATGCAGCAAAAAGGGAGGTAAAGGGAGAGCGGGACTTGTCCATAACAACAGGTCCAACAAGACTCACAGAGAACTGGAACCATGTCAGTGGAGCAGCAGCATCAGTACTTCTTGAAGAAACAAGCAACCCTTGGAGGGGATTTAAAAATATGTAAGGAAAGGAGTCATTTAAAATATGTAGAAGTATTAAAGAGGCCCTATTATGCCTTTGGGGGGGTTTCCCTTCCCTCCTTTGTTTACTTCCGTTTACTTGTGACATCAATATGTAACACTCACACTTCTATTGCCTAGTGCTCCAACACATTGTACATCATAGCCTAAGGGGCGTGAGATCTCTAAGCGGTTGACCAATCACAACAGAACCGGCCAGCTAACCAACCACAGCAGACTGGGCTCTGGTTTCAGACAGAGGGTGAAAAGAGGTGATGTAGCACAGGCAGTATGAACATTAAGCATGGAGACATGTCCCAGTAGAGACACTACATACTGATATACACCTGAACATCAGCAGGAGAGGACTCTTTAAAGTAGAGACACTACATACTGATATACACCTGAACATCAGCAGGAGAGGACTCTTTAAAGTAGAGACACTACATACTGATATACACCTGAACATCAGCAGGAGAGGACTCTTTAAAGGAGAGACACTACATACTGATATACACCTGAACATCAGCAGGAGAGGACTCTTTAAAGTAGAGACACTACATACTGATATACACCTGAACATCAGCAGGAGAGGACTCTTTAAAGTAGAGACACTACATACTGATATTCACCTGAACATCAGCAGGAGAGGACTCTTTAAAGTAGAGACACTACATACTGATATACACCTGAACATCAGCAGGAGAGGACTCTTTAAAGTAGAGACACTACATACTGATATACACCTGAATATCAGCAGGAGAGGACTCTTTAAATTAGAGACACTACATACTGATATACACCTGAACATCAGCAGGAGAGGACTCTTTAAAGTAGAGACACTACATACTGATATACACCTGAACATCAGCAGGAGAGGACTCTTTAAAGTAGAGACACTACATACTGATATACACCTGAACATCAGCAGGAGAGGACTCTTTAAAGTAGAGACTCTACATACTGATATACACCTGAGCATCAGCAGGAGACGACTCTTTAAAGTAGAGACACTACATACTGATATACACCTGGACATCAGCAGGAGAGGACTCTTTAAAGTAGAGACACTACATACTGATATACACCTGAACATCAGCAGGAGAAACACTACATACTGATATATACCTGAACATCAGCAGGAGAGGACTCTTTAAAGTAGAGACTCTACATACTGATATACACCTGAACATCAGCAGGAGAGGACTCTTTAAAGCAGACACACTACATACTGATATACACCTGAACATCAGCAGGAGAGGACTCTTTAAAGCAGACACACTACATACTGATATACACCTGAACATCAGCAAGAGAGGACTCTTTAAAGCAGACACACTACATACTGATATACACCTGAACATCAGCAGGAGAGGACTCTTTAAAGCAGACACACTACATACTGATATACAGGATAGACAGGCTCTCTTCACATCAGGTACTTCAATGCAACGGTGATGCAGCTAACTACCAATAAAACTAAACTGCCAATAAAGGTGATGTGGTTGGAAAATGAGAAGCAAAAGGGCAAGGGGCTTACAGTATGTGGCGAAAGCAGAGGAGTGATGAAGCATGCCATGGACGAAGGTTTCCATAGGTATTTTCTCTCCTTGGGTGATTTGCACTTCCTCTTTCCTTCCTTCCAACATTGGCTCGATCCTTTCTCTCCCTCCACATGTTCCCATCACCCCCCTTTACTCCTGCCCTCCTCCTTATCTGACCGCCTCTTACTTTCATATCCTCTACTCCACTCTGTTATTTAGTGGAGGCAGCTGCAGCCTTTACAGAGCCTCTCATCAGTCCTCCACATTTCTCCCTCCTTATTGTGGCACCAGTGCTCTGACCCCTCATCCACCCTCCCTTCCCTCTCTGTCTTGCTCGCCCTCATTCTCTCATTCATTTTCTCCTGCCAAGTCGGCTCTCGTGCCCTCTCTCCCCCTCGATCCGTTTTTTACTCTCCAGCTCTGGCCAAGTCATTAATATGGAAGACTGGGTTCCTCTAAGCCACAAGGTCTCCCTTTGCTTTTTCAATTTTTCTCTTTCATCTTTATCCTTTTTTTCCTCGCGGCCACCATTATTTCTCAACGTACGTCCACACTTTGTTTTCACATTTCCATCACTTTCCCTTTTTTCTCTCTCACAACAATCTTGAAATCACATTTGCTTTATTGAGTTATCAGAGGAAACATATGAATGAAATAGAAAGAGTCTCGATAATAGACTCAGTTGCTGTTTGAGTGATGCTTAAAAAGAGGGTGAGGGAATCAAAGGTCTCCCATGGTCCCCACAAGAGAGACTTCTCCACCGTGTCTTCAGCTTCTGATAAGAAACCTCTTCAGTCCAGACAGTCGTCTTCACAAAGGTGAGAGCTTTGGTCATTTGAAGACACAACAGCGGACTACAATCCTTACAGAAGTAATTGTGATGTTGTGTTGCCAACACACATATGTGTAGGAGGTTGTGGTGGAGGGGTGGTTGCATGTCACCTGACTGCACTGGAGACTGAAGTCACTGTAGTTCATCTTATTTAAATATTGATCCGGATCGTACCCTTACCCTAACAAAATAGTTCCAGTGGCATACATGTACTAACAACATGACCGTATAGGTCAGGGGTGTCAAACTCAAGTCCCGAGGGCCAAATCCGGCCCGCGACTTCATTTTATGTGTCCCCGCAAGAGCTTGCAAAGAATATAATACGTTTATAATACGGTTACATGGCGCTTTACAGAAGCAGGATGCCCATAAACTACATGTCCCACAATGCATCTCGTTTTGTGACATGCGCACTGAAGAGACTTGCAATTATTTGCCCTAGATTTTTGCTTTCAGACGTAGTTAATTACTAAGTTATTATCCTATCCGATAATAATCCAATTCAGAGGCAATAATGTATTAATACATTATTGCCTGTGTGTATTGTATGCAAATGTGGCCCGCGATGAAATTGAGTTTGACACCCCTGATATAGGTGGAGGTGGAATACCTGTTTCGCTTGTACCTTAAAGTGGACCTATCATGCTACATTTTAATAATATATTGTAGGGCCATACCTATATAAAAGATGTATGCACAGTTTTTTTTTAAAAATACCAAACAGATCATGCATTTTAGCCATGCCTCATTTCGCTCTATTTGCTCTTTTTTAGCCCTGTTTTTGCAAGGGCTGAATCTAAGTCTTCTTCGCTGCTTTTGTGGCAGACTACATCGCCACCTACAGGCCTGGCATATGTGGCACAGCGTCTCCAGCGCTTTTGAACGGCAATGGCCGTGACTGTCTCCTCCTGATAGGTGGAGAGTTGGCCATATAGGCGGAGCTCCTCGTTTCTGACGTCAGAGATATTTCAAATCTGTATCGGTCTGTATCAGATCCGTTGCAGCCCCGTTTTTAGAGATTTGGGTATAGAGGAAAAGAGAGAGGGTTGTGTTTTCTGACACTTGGTGAGTTCCCTGGAACACCGGGGACACATGTCCCCTCAAATTGTGTATAAAAGACGTAAAAAAGTGCATTTTGCATGATAGGTCCCCTTTAAAGAAAGAAAAAGCAGCACTGACAATGGTCTTGCTAGTTAGAATCTCTATGGTTTATTTCACTTTCTGTGTTGCTTTGGACAAAAGCGTCAGCTAAATGCAATGTAATGTGACATAATGTAATGTGGAGGATCAGGAGTACTCAAAGGAAAGGTCTGGTTCATGTGGGTCATTTTGATGAATGGAGAAAGCTGTCAAGATATAGAAAGCTGCATTTGAAGCCATCGCATTCACTTTGTGAATAACCCAATTATTCTAAGTACAATTACTCTCAGCTCTGCTTCCATCTCAGGTCAGGTGTTTATGTTCAAAGAGCACTATATCAAGGAGCTTTCACTGTGTGAGCAGCACGGTCTTTACTGGCTGGATTGTCTCTTGTCGCTCTGCTTCCATCAGATGTGTGTTTCCTCACAGAGGACCTGTTCCCATGCAGAGCCAGGGAACCTTTTCCTATATGTGCAGGCTATGGGATTGGTGGACTCCATTCTCCCTAATTGCATAAAGAGCAAAAAACATTTAAAATATGTGAAAATTACATAATTATTCCCATCCATTTATTCTGGCTCAGATATGGCATTTTTAACTGACACATGCAGTGTGTGGACGGTTAGGGTTCCAGTAGAGAGACTGTGTGTGTACGTGCACTCTCTTAGGCTCTTTGCCTATTCAGCAGATGTGTGTGGATCGGCGTCATTGGGCCCAGTCTGTGGTTCTAACCCACTAATCCACACAGTGGAAGCAAAGCCAACGGACCCTGGAGTTAGGTCGTTATATATGGTATGATGTATGAAAGAGCGTTGAAACAATAAAGAAGGTGCATCTGGAAAATACATCAGGAATGCAAGAGGGAGGATAATGAGAGTAACATTATCTCCATTTGTATTTGATTGCTTATAGCTTATATTTCTTATTAGCAGTTCTGTTTATTTTGCCGCCCTATACTTTAGACATGCTGTAGCAGATGTTAGCATTGTTATAAATGTTAAACACACTTTGCTGTAAGGACACTCTGCGTCATTAATTCCTTATGGGGGGTATTACATGTCTTTGATAAAGTCGTATTGGCCTGCTCATATTATATACGTTTCAAACAGTAGACAATTACTGGGATGTGTTGTACGGTATAAACTCTTTCTTTATCATAACACCTACAGTACCTGTTGAAATACTTCACGCTCTGAGATCAGCTCTCACAGTACAGGCACTCTCACAGGACTACACTGAAAACTACGAGGGCTGGATCTCAAATAAAGAACTTGACTGAAAAATAAACTAAAGAAAGGTAACACCTTTTCACAAAGAATCCTCTCAAATTGTGACATGGCTACGTTTTCTTCACCTTTTCATGTCCATGAAAAAAAAACATGGTGGATCACACACACACACACACACACACACACACACACACACACACACACACACACACACACACACACACACACACCACACACACACACACACACACACACACACACACACACACACACACACACACACACACACACACACACACACACACTCCCTTCCTTCCACTCCTCTGTCTGCCCTGTCTCTGTGTCTGCTTGCATGGAGTCGGCTACAACATTTTGATTTGCTTAAGTGACTCCATTCTGCAATCAGCCTCAGACGTGAGCCGTGTGTGTGTGTGTGTGTGTGTGTGTGTGTGTGTGTGTGTGTGTGTGTGTGTGTGTGTGTGTGTGTGTGTGTGCCTTTTTCCATGTGTGTGTGTTTGAGGCTTAAATACCAGCCACCAGACTGAGGTTCATTAGGCTGATCAATCATTGACTCTCCTCTCGTTGTCTCTCGTCTTTCAGTTTTCTTTCAGATATCTTCTGTGCAGTTTGACCCCACTCTATCCTCTATCTACATCTCATTGATTATTCTCATGTCACAGAAGACCCTTCCTTTTTTTCCTTCCATCCATCTATCGCCTTCATTGATTAGGTGTGGTGTTGGGGAGAAATATGTTTCTATCTCTCTCTCCCCCTTCCTCCTCCCTCTCATTCAATGGTTCATTGATTGGTTCTGGTGTTAAGGAGAATTGCCTACTTGGTCCCAAAGTAAAAAGCACTAAGTGTTATCCGTGTTTCCCTCCCCGCCTCGGTCTGACCTCCCTTTTGCTTTCAGTATAGACGCTGTCAATAAGCCTTGGCGTCTTCCCCCTGCTGAAAAGAAACTTGTCTGTTTTCTGTTCCTTTTCCGCTCCCAGCTGATAGCTTTGGCGTCTGAGAGGCATGGAGAGGCGGGTGGTGGAGGGGCTTTGGCGTCTTTGGGCTCCCGGGGAGAGTTTAGGAGTGGCGAGCTATTACACCGTCTTTGTTCATTTGTGTTCAAACTAAAGACACTGCCAGGTTGAAACACTTTACAGAGTTAATACTGGCTTTTCATTGAAAAACAGATCCAGTGTCGTTAGTCTAACTATCAACAGTATTTCCAATATAATGTATCTATATAACATCCCTTATCTACACTAAAGGTTAACCTGAAATGATCTGATGGGACATTGTTAGGTAGTTGTTTTGTGGATTGTAGATGTTACTGTATAATTCATGAACCCTTTCTAGGTCTAAATGTTAATAAGAAATACTTGAAATAATATTTCTTATAAAGCTTCACAAAGCTTGTCAGTGGTTTTCGATTTACATATCTCCCTTCTGTCTTATGACTGAAAACTGAACATGATCATAATTATTGTTTTGAGGATTATATACGTTTTTGATTAAAACATAGTCTACTGTAAAATTGTATGGTAAACACAGGTTGAAGAAGTGCTAAGATCTTTGATTTAAGTAACAGTAACCCTAATGTACACTGAACAAAAATATAAATGCAACACTTGTTTTTGCTCCCATTTTTCATGAGATGAACTCAAAGATCTAAAACATTTTCTATTTACACAAAATAACCATTTCTCTCAAATATTGTTCACAAATCTGAAAAAGTCTGTGATAGTGAGCACTTCTCCTTTGCCGAGATAATCCATCCCACCTCACAGGTGTGGCATATCAAGATGCTGATTAGACAGCATGATTATTGCACAGGTGTGCCTTAGGCTGGCCACAATAAAAGGCCACTAAAATGTTCAGTTTTATCACACGGCACAATGCCACAGATGTCGCAAGTTTTGAGGGAGCGTGCAATTGGCATGCTGACAGCAGGAATGTCCACCAGAGCTGTTGCCCGTGAATTGAATGTTCATTTCTCTACCATAAGCCGTCTCCAAAGGCTTTTCAGAGAGTTTGGCAGTACATCCAACCGGCCTCACAACCGCAGACCACGTGTAACCACACCAGCCCAAGACCTCCACATCCAGCATGTTCACCTCCAAGATGGTCTGAGACCAGCCACTCGGACAGCTGCTGCAACAATCGGTTTGCATAACCAAAGACTTTCTGCACAAACTGTCAGAAACCGTCTCAGGGAAGCTCACCTGCATGCTCGTCGTCCTCATCGGGGTCTCGACCTGACTCTGGTTCGTCGTCGTAACCGACTTGAGTGGGCAAATGCTCACATTCGATGGCGTCTGGCACGTTGGAGAGGTGTTCTCTTCACGGATGAATCCCGGTTTTCACTGTTCAGGGCAGATGGCAGACAGCGTGTGTGGCGTTGTGTGGGTGAGCGGTTTTCTGTTGTCAATGTTGTGAATCGAGTGGCCCATGGTGGTGGTGGGGTTATGGTATGGGCAGGCGTATGTTATGGACGACGAACACAGGTGCATTTTATTGATGGCATTGTGAATGCACAGAGATACCGTGACGAGATCCTGAGGCCCATTGTTGTGCCATTCATCCACGACCATCACCTCATGTTGCATGATAATGCACGGCCCCATGTTGCAAGGATCTGTACACAATTCCTGGAGGCTGAAAACATCCCAGTTCTTGCATGGCCAGCATACTCACCGGACATGTCACCCATTGAGCATGTTTGGGATGCTCTGGATCGGCGTGTACGACAGCGTGTTCCAGTTCCTACCAATATCCAGCAACTTGGTTCAGCCATTGTAGAGGAGTGGACCAACATTCCACAGGCCACAATCAACAACCTGATCAACTCTATGCCAAGGAGATGTGTTGCACTGCGTGAGGCAAATGGTGGTCACACCAGATACGGACTGGTTTTCGGACCCCCCCAGACCCCCCCAATAAAGCAAAACTGCACGTTTCAGAGTGGCCTTTTATTGTGGCCAGCCTAAGGCACACCTGTGCAATAATCATGCTGTCTAATCAGCATCTTGATATGCCACACCTGTGAGGTGGGATGGATTATCTGCTCACGATCACAGATTCTTTCAGATTTGTGAACAATATTTCAGAGAAATGGTTATTTTGTGTATATAGAAAATGTCTTAGATCTTTGAGTTCATATCATGAAAAATGGGAGCAAAAACAAAAGTGTTGCATTTATATTTTTGTTCAGTGTAGAACTACTCTTAAAGGGTAAACGTCTGGCATTCATTATGTTACTTGAGTAAAGAAGTATTAGCATCAAGATATACTTAAAGTGCCAAGAATAAAAAGTACTTATTATGAAGAATGGCCATTTCAGAAAAACATACAGTACGCATATAGCTGGATTCTAATTATTGACCCAATATATCATTATAATTTAGCTGGTAATAACTGTATATACTGCCAGGTATCTTAATCCATAATGCTATGTCATAATTCAGTAGAGGATTTAATTTTGGAATGAACAATATGTGTCTTCTGAGTTCCCACATGGTGGTTGGTAAACACAGATTGTCCTCATGAGAGACGGACTGGCATTACAATGGTGTCTTCTAAAGGGATCCAGCAGCACCAGACCCATGTGACTGCTTCTCTGGTGCTAAAGCTCCAGAGAGCATCGTCACCACATCATTTCACACGTTGGTTCATCATGCACCTTGGATTTGTTCAGTCAAAGAGAATGCAGTATTTATCCTCCAGACCAACGCATTGGTGCAGAGAATACAGGAGGAGGCCTGAGGCACAGTGCGAACACAACATGTCAGAGACCCCCCCCCCCCGGGATACACTGTGAGGGGGGGGACATGACGAAGAGAGGGCTTATCCTGACTTATATACCAACAACTGAAAGTTCTATAGGCGTGTGAGTGCGTGCGTGCGTGTGTGTGTGTGTGTGTGTGTGTGTGTGTGTGTGTGTGTGTGTGTGTGTGTGTGTGTGTGTGTGTGTGTGTGTGTGTGTGTGTGATAAACATCCCAGCTCAGACTCTCCTGTTGGAGACAACATGGAGACA
>NW_027262101.1:35000-44281 GCF_902827115.2 Pseudochaenichthys georgianus | reverse complement strand
TCATGTCTCTTCTACATCAACATGTGTCCCCTCTTCTCTCCATGTCTCTTCTACATCAACATGTGTCCCCTCTTCTTCATGTCTCCTCTACATCAACATGTGTCCCCCTCTTCTTCATGTCTCTTCTACATCAACATGTGTCCCCTCTTCTCCATGTCTCTTCTACATCAACATGTGTCCCCTCTTCTTCATGTCTCTTCTACATCAACAAGTGTCCCCTCTTCTTCATGTCTCTTCTACATCAACATGTGTCCCCTCTTCTTCATGTCTCTTCTACATCAACATGTGTCCCCTCTTCTTCATGTCTCTTCTACATCAACAAGTGTCCCCTCTTCTTCATGTCTCTTCGACGTCAACATGTGTCCCCTCTTCTTCATGTCTCTTCGACGTCAACATGTGTCCCCTCTTCTTCATGTCTCTTCTACACCAACATGTGTCCCCTCTTCTTCACGTCTCTTCTGCATCAACATGTGTCCCCTCTTCTTCATGTCTCTTCGACGTCAACATGTGTCCCCTCTTCTTCATGTCTCTTCGACGTCAACATGTGTCCCCTCATTCTTCATGTCTCTTCTACACCAACATTGTCCCCTCTTCTTCACGTCTCTTCTGCATCAACATGTGTCCCCTCTTCTTCACGTCTCTTCTGCATCAACATGTGTCCCCTCTTCTTCATGTCTCTTCTACATCAACATGTGTCCCTCTTCTTCATGTCTCTTCTACATCAACATGTGTCCCCTCTTCTCCATGTCTCTTCTACATCAACATGTGTCCCCTCTTCTTCATGTCTCTTCTACATCAACATGTGTCCCCTCTTCTCCATGTCTCTTCTACATCAACATGTGTCCCTCTTCTTCATGTCTCTTCTACATCAACATGTGTCCCCTCTTCTCCATGTCTCTTCTACATCAACATGTGTCCCCTCTTCTTCATGTCTCTTCTACATCAACATGTGTCCCCTCTTCTCCATGTCTCTTCTACATCAACATGTGTCCCCTCTTCTTCATGTCTCTTCTACATCAACAAGTGTCCCCTCTTCTTCATGTCTCTTCTACATCAACATGTGTCCCCTCTTCTTCATGTCTCTTCTACACCAACATGTGTCCCCTCTTCTTCACGTCTCTTCTGCATCAACATGTGTCCCCTCTCCTCCATGTCTCTTCGACGTCAACATGTGTCCCCTCTTCTTCATGTCTCTTCTACATCAACATGTGTCCCCTCTTCTTCATGTCTCTTCTACATCAACATGTGTCCCCTCTTCTCCATGTCTCTTCTACATCAACATGTGTCCCCTCTTCTTCATGTCTCCTCTACATCAACATGTGTCCCTCTTCTTCATGTCTCTTCTACATCAACATGTGTCCCCTCTTCTCCATGTCTCTTCTACATCAACATGTGTCCCCTCTTCTTCATGTCTCTTCTACATCAACAAGTGTCCCCTCTTCTTCATGTCTCTTCTACATCAACATGTGTCCCCTCTTCTTCATGTCTCTTCTACATCAACATGTGTCCCCTCTTCTTCATGTCTCTTCTACATCAACAAGTGTCCCCTCTTCTTCATGTCTCTTCGACGTCAACATGTGTCCCCTCTTCTTCATGTCTCTTCTACATCAACATGTGTCCCCTCTTCTTCATGTCTCTTCTACATCAACATGTGTCCCCTCTTCTCCATGTCTCTTCTACATCAACATGTGGTCCCCTCTTCTTCATGTCTCTTCTACATCAACATGTGTCCCCTCTTCTCCATGTCTCTTTCACATCAACATGTGTCCCCTCTTCTTCATGTCCTTCTACATCAACAAGTGTCCCTCTTCTTCATGTCTCTTCTACATCAACATGTGTACCCATCTTCTTCATGTCTCTTTCTACACCAACATGTGTCCCCTCTTCTTCACGATCTCTTCTGCATCAAACATGTGTCCCCTCTCCTCCATGTCTCTTCGACGTCAACATGTGTCCCCTCTTCTTCATGTCTACTTCTACATCAACATGTGTCCCCTCTTCTTCATGTCTCTTCTACATCAACATGTGTCCCCTCTTCTCCATGTCTCTTCTACATCAACATGTGTCCCCTCTTCTTCATGTCTCTTCTACATCAACATGTGTCCCCTCTTCTTCATGTCTCTTCTACATCAACATGTGTCCCCTCTTCTTCATGTCTCTTCTACATCAACATGTGTCCCCTCTTCTTCATGTCTCTTCTACATTCACACGTGTCCCCTCTTCTTCATGTCTCTTCTACATCAACATGTGTCCCCTCTTCTTCATGTCTCTTCTACATCAACATGTGTCCCCTCTTCTCCGTGTCTCTTCTACATCAAATGTGTTCCCCTCTTCTTCGTGTTTCTCTTCTACGTCAAACAATGTGTCCCCTCTTCTTCATGTTCTCTTCTACGTCAAATGTGTCCCCTCTTCTTCATGTCTCTTCTACATCAAACACGTGTCCCCTCTTCTCCATGTCTCTTCTACATCAACAAGTGTCCCCTCCTCTTCCTGTCTCTTCTACATCAACATGTGTCCCCTCTTCTTCATGTCTCTTCTACATCAACATGTGTCCCCTCTTCTTCATGTCTCTTCTACATCAACACGTGTCCCCTCTTCTTCATGTCTCTTCTACATCAACACTGTGTCCCTCTCTTCATGTCTCTTCTACATCAACATGTGTCCCCTCTTCTTCATGTCTCTTCTACATCAACATGTGTCCCCTCTTCTTCATGTCTCTTCTACATCAACACGTGTCCCCTCTTCTCATGTCTCTTCTACATCAGCATGTGTCCCCTCTTCTTCATGTCTCTTCTACATCAACATGGTCCCCTCTTCTTCATGTCTCTTCTACATCAACATGTGTCCCCTCTTCTTCATGTCTCTTCTACATCAACATGTGTCCCCTCTTCTCCATGTCTCTTCCACATCAACATGTGTCCCCTCTTCTCCATGTCTCTTCTACATCAACATGTGTCCCCTCTTCTTCATGTCTCTTCTACATCAACATGTGTCCCCTCTTCTCCATGTCTCTTCTACATCAACATGTGTCCCCTCTTCTTCATGTCTCTTCTACATCAACATGTGTCCCCCTCTTCTTCATGTCTCTTCTACATCAACATGTGTCCCCTCTTCTTCATGTCTCTTCTACATCAACATGTGTCCCCTCTTCTTCATGTCTCTTCTACATCAACATGTGTCCCCTCTTCTCCATGTCTCTTCTTCATCAACATGTGTCCCCTCTTCTTCATGTCTCTCCTACATCAACATGTGTCCCCTCTTCTTCATGTCTCTTCTACATCAACATGTGTCCCCTCTTCTTCATGTCTCTTCTACATCAACATGTGTCCCCTCTTCTTCATGTCTCTTCTACATCAACATGTGTCCCCCTCTTCTTCATGTCTCTTCTACATCAACATGTGTCCCCTCTTCTTCATATCTCTTCTACATCAACATGTGTCCCCTCTTCTTCATGTCTCTTCTACATCAACATGTGTCCCCTCTTCTTCATGTCTCTTCTACATCAACATGTGTCCCCTCTTCTTCATGTCTCTTCTACATCAACATGTGTCCCCTCTTCTTCCTGTCTCTTCTACATCAACACTGTGTCCCCTCTTCTTCATGTCTCTTCTACATCAACATGTGTCCCCTCTTCTTCATGTCTCTTCTACATCAACATGTGTCCCCTCTTCTTCATATCTCTTCTACATCAACATGTGTCCCCTCTTCTTCATGTCTCTTCTACATCAACATGTGTCCCCTCTTCTTCATGTCTCTTCTACATCAACATGTGTCCCCTCTTCTTCCTGTCTCTTCTACATCAACATGTGTCCCCTCTTCTTCATGTCTCTTCTACATCAACATGTGTCCCCTCTGTGGAAAGAGACTCTGAAAGTTTCAGGAACAAAGATTCTCTCTCTTTTTGATCCATTTCTATAAAAACCTGTCTGAAAATGAGCTGATCAGATTTTGGCCACTTTATGATGTCATAACGATGTGTTGTCTTGGTAACCATTAGCCAATCAGCAACAAGGTAACCCCCCCCCCCCCCCCCCCTTATCACCTGAATCTCCTCTAGAGCTCCATTGAGTTCTTTGTAACCAGATGTCTCTCAGAGGGGTGTGGGGGAGGGGCTCCTTGTTTTCATCTAAAGTAATAGACAGAGAATCAGCACTTTGGAAACAGGGCTGAAACAGAGGGGATTATGGGTAATGCTGCAATGATCTGTTTGGTGTTTCAGCTAATCAGAGACAGGCTCTGGATATATCTCAGACCTGTGATATATGAAGAGAGGATGATAGGGACCTTTAAGTGAAAACTAAAATGGTCATCAAATGGTGTGTGTGTGTGTGTGTGTGTGTGCAGTTGAAGGTGTTACCCAGAGACCTGCAGCTCTGCTCGGAGACGGCTTCCGGGGTGGATGCGGGGGGGCAGCACGAGTGGGGGGAGCTGGTGCAGCTCGACCCTCAGACGGTCGGGGTCATCGTCCGCCTGGAGAGGGAGACGTTCCAGGTAACGGAGCGATATGAGGGATGTCTCAAATTCATTCTTATTTTAAATATATGTTGATATGTCCGACGCCCATCACATGACTGAAAGAGTACGGTAGGAGCCCTTGCACTCGTTGGGCTGTATGGTTCTGAACCCCCTTGTGCGCTCCCAGGTGCTGAACATGCACGGGAAGGTGATGACGGTGAAGCATCAGTCGGTGAACCGCAGGAAGGACAACCGCTTCGCCGTGGCGCTGGACTCGGAGCAGAACAACATCCACGTCAAGGACATCGTCAAGGTCATCGACGGCCCACACTCGGTGAGGATCCTTTCTGTCTCGATGGACTCCATGTGTATCTGCAGCTCCCGTACCTCCCGCAGCCGAGATGCTGCAGCAGCTTGTCAAATGTTCACCCGGTGACACGACGTTAAGTAACGGGACTGGTTGTTCTGGGACTGAGATGAGAGTCAAACGAGACACCGGTTCAGTCAGGACCAGAGGTGGCGTTAGACTTCTTCGCTGTCCGTCATTTTGACAGACGGGATCGTAACATTCCCGTCATAATCCATTATTACTAGAGCCGGGACTCGATTAAAAACATTAATCTAATTAATTCGAGGCTTTGTAATTAATTAATCGAAATTAATCGCATTTTTAATCAAATATACATATCTGACCTGAGAACAGTGAGAAGCAGTTTCCACATGGATGTGACTCCAGGTGGTCGACAGTCGAGTGCAGTCCAGTGAGCCAGGGAGCTGGTTATCCTCTCAGACGTGGACTGACTTATCCTGGCCCTGAAACCAGTCGCCTGGTTGAGTGTGGGTTGGGTCAGGGTGTGGTTCCTTGCACTCGGAGTCGGGCTAACGTCCACGCTAGCTGCTACACGCTAGCTGCTACACGCTAGCTGCTACACGCTAGCTGCTACACGCTAGCTGCTACACGCTAGCTGCTACACGCTAGCTGCTACACGCTAGCTGCTACACGCTAGCTGCTACACGCTAGCTGCTACACGCTAGCTGCTACACGCTAGCTGCTACATGCTAGCTGCTACACGCTAGCTGCTACACGCTAGCTGCTACACGCTAGCTGCTACATGCTAGCTGCTACATGCTAGCTGCTACACGCTAGCTGCTACATGCTTTGCATTTAGGTGATACTTTAGGCTCGATGTGCTGCGGCTCTTATCGACGCTTCCATCCGTCCGTTTTTTAAAACAAAATGTCCCATCCACGGGGCCGACCAAAGCGGTCTCATCAGCTGGTTCGTTCATGTTTGACTATTGTTCACCGTGGTTTGTTGTTGTTTGAAGTCCCATGCTGAAGTCATGAACGTTAGTTGGTGCTCCAGTGTAATCGGTACGCCTGAAACTCATCCAGTGAGAAACGTTCCGCTGTGCAAAAATAAGTGCGATTAAAATGCGTTAATCTTTTTAACGCGTTAATTTTTGTGTAATTAATTAATCTTAATTAACGCGTTAAAGTCCCGGCCCTAATTATTACCCGTCATTTTATTTGATAAAAGTTTTATAAGAGTTTTAATGATGACATATTTCATATTTATGTTTGGGTACTGAGCAAATGTTCATTCATTCATGTTTTTATGATTCATACAGAACTTTTAAGGGCGTGGAGAGAAAAACACACCGACCGTGTGTCACTGTTCATGTCCACACGAACATGAATGATTTATTTGTTCCTGACTGACAGCAGGGGCCGCTAACAACACGCCACCATTGAGCCTCAACAGGCAAATATGATGCCATCGTTTTAAACGAGACGATTACAATCAGAATATGAACAAAACATTTACAAGAACAACTCAATGGACCTGCTGTCGCCTGAACGCCGATCTCTGCATCGCCGTGCCCCCTCGGACACATCCGTTACTCCTCGTCGCAGAACATTTTGCCGTCTCCCTCCTCAGCCACTCAAACTCTTGCTCCCACTGAACCCGTACTCCCGCTTGAACTCCGTGCCACTTGCTCGCCCCTCTGCCGCCGGCTGAACGCTGTCAGTTTGAGTCTTACTGGCTTGTCCTTCATCGTCCACCGCATCAATCCCTCTGTTCACCTCGTTAATCACAACCACTGGGCTTATTCAAAAAGCGTCGGACGATCAGCTGCCGTGACATTTTGCGATTTCTAAAGCCGGTTAATCAACGAGGTCAAAAACAAGACGATAGCTACTTAATACACACACGCTCGCCACCAACTGGACAGGGTGTGAATGACTACATAATAGTTACAGACTACAGCAGATCGCCCTCAGTCGACCTGGCCCCTGAGGATGTGATGTCATGTGGGCCGCTGGTGGACATGTTGGCGCTGCTCCGGGTTGTGTTCTAATCCGTCAAGATGAAGGACGGCTTTCAGATGTGTTCGTCATTGTTAGAAAAAATCCCTCATTGACGGAAAATATTCGGTTAACGCGACCTCTGCTCAGGACCAGAGTTCCGTCTCAACTCACTCTATGTATCTAATGTCACACGCTGAACTGCTTTAGTGAGATCACATCGAGAAAGGGATTTGAGTATATTTTGAAGCGAGACTGAAGTTGCTAGTTTTCTTGGGACTGATTTTGAGACGTAGCCAGTTCGACCCCACGGCGGCAAAACACAACACCTTGCAAGAAACGGCGCCTGAGGGCTTCTTACCATTCACTAAACGATGAATGTGTGGTACCCACTTAACGGGAAGAAACTCCGCTTTCAGACCATATTAACCGTGTTTAGCAAAACGAGATGTAAGGGAAACAACAAAGGCTCTGAATGAGCCCCGAGCGAGAGAATGCTAATGCAGTTAGCACAGAACTCACGTTGAAACACCTTATTACTCATCGTATCTGCACAAACAGGATATGGATTAGCAAGCTGACATTCCACAGATTCCAGACATGGAAGTATCATCACCGACTCGAGGCGGGGGAAGCGAACACAGACATCGCTCTACGGAGGACGCACAGCGAGTGTCTGACCTTTAGCTATTTCTGATCAGAAGTTGGTCGTCAAGACGCTGCTGAAGTGAATCCATCGGGTAATCCAACGTGTCTGTGATCCATCGTTCCATTCTGATGGCAATAAACGAGATTTCATATTAGCTGCTACGATAGCTACTACTTTCATGTCTTAAACTAGCTCAAAATAGTTTCTTTGTCTATTATAAGAATACGAAGAGTTATTTTCTGCTGTGTCTCAATAAACTAAATATTGATCTCAACTGGACATATAGTTCATACTTTAGTGACATCCTACTTTCTTTGACACATTCAAGACAAACATGACTAGAACTAGACTTCAGACGACTCGGTGAGGATCAGAGTTCATTTCTGCTGTGTCTCATCAAACTAAAGTAATGTATCTCAGCCTCCCAGACTTCCTGCTGGCTGAGAGCCTGCCGCTTCTGACAGATTCACCCACTCTCCTCCAAGGACTCAACATATACTCTATATACTATATATTTGTTGGATATAAGCTTACAATTCCAAACAATCAAGTAAGGTTTGAATTAAAACCTAAAATAGGAAGGTTCTCTGTGACTGATATAGAAACGTAATGACTAAAACGTGATTTAAGACTTTAACGACTCGAGTCAGACTTATCTTTGACTTAGACTAAAATGACTTTAATTAGATTTTAGTAGTTAGGATATACTTTGACTATTCTAAGAATGAAATCACAAAGATAAGACACACAGTTGGTAAGGATCAGACAGTTCATTTTGTGTTTCATCAAACTAAAGATGTATCTCAGCCTCCCAGACTTCCTGCCGCTTCTGACAGATTCACCCACTCTCCTCCAAGGACACAACGAAAGCGAGGAGGGGTGGCACTTAAAGGGGACCTATCATGCAAAATGCGCTTTTGTACGTCTTCTCTACTTCAACGTGTCCCCGGTGTGTCGGGGAACTCACGCAGCGTCAGGAAATAAACCCGCTCTCTTTTCCTCCGTACCCAAATCTCTAAAAACGGGGAACAACGGAGCTGATCCAGATTTGCGTCCGATATGACGTAACATCTGAAATGTGGACCCACGGGCCAATCAGAAACGCTGCTATCAGAAACAAAGCCCGACTGTTTTGGACGTAATATGGTCGGTGTTTACATTAGCATCGCTAACACTCAGAGCTAACCTGTGCTGGAGAGCATGTGTGTGAAGAAGCAGGAAGTAGAAAGGAACTCACCTTGTGGTGTAACCGGCAAGAGAGAAAGCCTTTGAGCTCCAGACTGTTTCAGATCCTTGATAATCCATGATATGGCGTTTCATCACGGCAGCATTTAGTTTAGACGGTAGCTGCCGGGTCCCGCATAAGCTCCGCCCCCTCCTCTTTAAAGCTTTATCCCCGAATCAGCACTTTAGAAACAGGAAGTGAAACAGAGGGATATGAGGCGTGGCTAGAACGATCTGTTTGGTATTTTGAGCAAAACACTTCATAGACATGTTTTTTATATATTTGTATATATCTGAGTCCCGTGCTGTTGCCTACAGACAGCATGATAGGTGACCTTTAAGTATTTTGTTAGATATACGCTTACAATTAAAACAAATGTAATTACTTAAACTTTCATAGAAAGGGTTTTCTGTGAAAGATGTAATGCCTAAAACTAGACTAAAACATCACGTATTTAAGACTGAAATGACTTCAAGGCCATTTTATTTAATAGCACTTTCCAGCACGTGGCGATTCAAAGTGCTTCTGCTTTTAACTAAACTAACATATTAAGGGTTTCACTCAGATCGGACTACAATTTTATTTTTAACTAGATTTAAATAGTTAACAGATACTTTGACTGTTATAAGATTCGAAGGTTGT
>NW_027262101.1:17500-30000 GCF_902827115.2 Pseudochaenichthys georgianus | reverse complement strand
CGATCCGATTCCGATCATTTGATTTTGACAATCTGCCGATACCGATTTTTCCCGATCCGATCTTTATGCAATGCATTAAGAGAAAAAAAAGGTAACAGATAACGGCTGGTCATCCAACGCGATGAATTCAGCTATCTTGGCTGTTGTTTTGGCCTTTTCTCTGTTCTGGGGCAGTTTCTCTTTCCTTTTAAAAGTCTCTGAAAGTGTCGGTTGTCTCAGTGCCGTTACCCGAGTGGCCGCTGTGTACTCGCCGTGTTGTTGTTGGTGTTCGTTTCTCAGGTGGCGTATTAGATTGGTCGTGTTGAACGTAGCTCTGTTCTTTCCACCACGCGGAACCTCTGCCTTGCAAACATTGCATCTGGCTGTTACACTGCCTTCGCTTTCAATTTCATAATACTTCCAAACTCCTGACATGTTCTCTGTCCCGACTCCCGAGTCACCAGCTGGACGTAGCCTCTCGTTAGCTTACTGCTACTATTAGACACTGCGCCCACTCTGTTGCTTTGAGAGAGATAAGCAACCAGGTCTGAAAACAAGCCCAAAAGAAGCAACACATACATGATGTTGTGTAATTTTAAACCAAAACTAAGTCCTCAGGATGACTTTAAGACGTGAACATGGTCATTTTTGTTTTGTAACATTAAATTAAAAAAAAATGTTTTATTAAAATAAAAAATAAATCCCGATCCCCGATTTTTTGAAAATCACGTGATCGGCTCCGATCCCCGATCACGTGATCGGGACATCTCTAATCGTTGACGAGACGAAAATGTAGTTTACTAAATAAAAACTATGCCAAAATCTCTCTTTACTTTCGTTTCGACGAGATATTATCAAAGATAACGTTACATCTCTGATAGTCAGCTTTTCTCCCAGCAGTTCCACTTCCGGTGCTGCTGCAGGGCAGCAGCTGTTTCTGTGCTGCGCGCAGCGGTACATTTGAATTACACCGGGCAGCGGCACAATATGAACTGTCAGGAAGACTCGGGTCTGACTCGTGGTCTGACTCGTGGTCTGACCCGTGGTCTAACTCGGGGTCTGACTCGTGGTCTGACTCGTGGTCTGACCCGTGGTCTGACTCGTGGTCTGACCCGTGGTCTGACTCGTGGTCTGACCCGTGGTCTGACCCGTGGTCTGACCCGTGGTCTGACCCGTGGTCTGACCCGTGGTCTGACCCGTGGTCTGACCCGTGGTCTGACCCGTGGTCTGACCCGTGGTCTGACTCGTGGTCTGACCCGTGGTCTGACTCGTGGTCTGACCCGTGGTCTGACCCGTGGTCTGACCCGTGGTCTGACTCGTGGTCTGACCCGTGGTCTGACCCGTGGTCTGACCCGTGGTCTGACCCGTGGTCTGACTCGTGGTCTGACTCGTGGTCTGACCCGTGGTCTGACCCGTGGTCTGACTCGTGGTCTGACTCGTGGTCTGACTCGTGGTCTGACTCGTGGTCTGACTCGTGGTCTGACTCGTGGTCTGACCCGTGGTCTGACCCGTGGTCTGAGCGAATGCATTGTTTCATCAGAAGGGAAGCAATGCGGCCAAAACACAGGTAAAACACCACAAACCTGACCAGATACTCTCTGCAAAGCTTCTCAATCATTCAACCTGTGTTTCATCAAATAAGGACAAGATATAATCCTATCTATTTATATACTAAAATGACAAATTATTGGTTTTGGCTAGTTTGACTGAAATGTTCTTCTCCGAAAAGAATCCCACCAGCCTCCTTCTCCCCTCCAACAGCGGGGTGTCCTTTTTCCCTTTCGTCATTTCAAGCGCTAAAAACTTTTTTTCCAAAGACGCCCCCCTGGCGGAAACGCTGGAGCAGGGTAGGGCTGCTCAACTAATCGTATTTTAATCGCGATTACGATTATGGCTTGCAACGATTACGAAAACAACGTAATGGAAATAAAACGATTATTTTTGTATTATTGTTGTTACTTTTCTTTTTTTTTATATATATATTTATTTATTTTGGTTTTTCAGTTGAATTATACTTAAAGTTCAGGGTAAAGTTCAGGTTACAGTTCAGTTTAAAGTTCAGGGTAATGTTCAGGTTAAACTTCAGGTTAAACTTCAGGGTAATGTTCAGGTTAAAGTTAAAGTTCAGGGTAAGGTTCAGGTCAAAGTTCAGGGTAAAGTTCAGGGTAAACTTCAGGTTAAACTTCAGGGTAATGTTCAGGTTAAAGTTCAGGGTAAGGTTCAGGTCAAAGTTCAGGGTAAAGTTCAGGTTAAACTTCAGGGTAATGTTCAGGTTAAAGTTAAAGTTCAGGGTAAGGTTCAGGGTAAAGTTCAGGGTAAAGTTCAGGGTAAAGTTCAGGTTAAACTTCAGGTTAAACTTCAGGGTAATGTTCAGGGTAAAGTTCAGGTTAAAGTTTAGGTTAAAGTTCAGGGTAAAGTTCAGGTTAATGTTCAGGCTAAAGTTCAGGTTAAACTTCAGGTTAAACTTCAGGTTAAACTTCAGGGTAAAGTTCGGGTTAAAGTTCGGGTTAAAGTTCGGGTTAAAGTTCAGGGTAAACTTCAGGGTAAACTTCAGGTTAAACTTCAGGTTAAAGTTCAGGGTAAACTTCAGGTTAAACTTCAGGTTAAACTTCAGGGTAATGTTCAGGTTAAAGTTAAAGTTCAGGGTAAAGTTCAGGTTAAAGTTCAGGTTAAAGTTCAGGGTAAAGTTCAGGTTAAAGTTCAGGGTAAACTTCAGGGTAAAGTTCAGGTTAAAGTTCAGGTTAAAGTTCAGGGTAAAGTTCAGGTTAAAGTTCAGGGTAAAGTTCAGGTTAATGTTCAGGGTAATGTTCAGGGTAAAGTTCAGGTTAAACTTCAGGGTAATGTTCAGGTTAAAGTTCAGGGTAAGGTTCAGGTCAAAGTTCAGGGTAAAGTTCAGGTTAAACTTCAGGTTAAACTTCAGGTTAAAGTTCAGGGAAAAGTTCAGGTTAATGTTCAGGCTAAAGTTCAGGTTAAAGTTCAGGTTAAAGTTCGGGGTAATGTTCGGGGTAATGTTCGGGTTAAAGTTCGGGTTAAAGTTCGGGTTAAAGTTCAGGTTAAAGTTCAGGTTAAAGTTCAGGGTAAAGTTCAGGGTAAAGTTCAGGTTACATTTCAGGTTAAACTTCAGGGTAATGTTCAGGTTAAAGTTAAAGTTCAGGGTAAAGTTCAGGGTAAAGTTCAGGGTAAAGTTCAGGTTAAAGTTCAGGGTAAAGTTCAGGTTAAAGTTCAGGGTAAAGTTCAGGGTAAAGTTCAGGGTAATGTTCAGGGTAATGTTCAGGTTAAAGTTCAGGTTAAAGTTCAGGGTAATGTTCAGGCTAAAGTTCAGGCTAAAGTTCAGGCTAAAGTTCAGGCTAAAGTTCAGGTTAATGTTCAGGCTAAAGTTCAGGCTAAAGTTCAGGGTAAAGTTCAGGTTAAAGTTCAGGGTAAAGTTCAGGTTAAAGTTCAGGCTAATGTTCAGGTTAAAGTTCAGGGTAAAGTTCAGGTTAAAGTTCAGGGTAATGTTCAGGTTAAAGTTCAGGGTAATGTTCAGGTTAAAGTTCAGGGTAATGTTCAGGGTAAAGTTCAGGGTAAAGTTCAGGTTAAAGTTCAGGCTAATGTTCAGGTTAAAGTTCAGGGTAATGTTCAGGTTAAAGTTCAGGTTAATGTTCAGGTTAAAGTTCAGGTTAAAGTTCAGGGTAAAGTTCAGGTTAATGTTCAGGTTAAAGTTCAGGTTAAAGTTCAGGGTAAAGTTCAGGTTAATGTTCAGGGTAAAGTTCAGGTTAAAGTTCAGGTTAAAGTTCAGGTTAAAGTTCAGGGTAAAGTTCAGGTTAATGTTCAGGGTAAAGTTCAGGTTAAAGTTCAGGTTAAAGTTCAGGTTAATGTTCAGGTTAAAGTTCAGGTTAAAGTTCAGGTTAAAGTTCAGGTTAATGTTCAGGGTAAAGTTCAGGTTAATGTTCAGGTTAAAGTTCAGGTTAAAGTTCAGGTTAATGTTCAGGTTAAAGTTCAGGTTAAAGTTCAGGTTAATGTTCAGGTTAAAGTTCAGGTTAATGTTCAGGTTAAAGTTCAGGTTAAAGTTCAGGTTAATGTTCAGGTTAATGTTCAGGTTAAAGTTCAGGTTAAAGTTCAGGGTAAAGTTCAGGGTAATGTTCAGGGTAAAGTTCAGGGTAAAGTTCAGGTTAATGTTCAGGGTAAAGTTCAGGGTAAAGTTCAGGGTAATGTTCAGGGTAAAGTTCAGGGTAAAGTTCAGGGTAATGTTCAGGGTAAAGTTCAGGGTAAAGTTCAGGGTAAAGTTCAGGGTAAAGTTCAGGGTAAAGTTCAGGGTAAAGTTCAGGGTAAAGTTAAAGTTCAGGGCAGCTCTTGAGTCGTATTGGTTGGTTTTGTGAAGCCCTTTGAATTGCCTGCTGTTGGATTGTGCTGGAAAATGTACTTGCCTACTTTTCTGCAGTTGTAGTTTGGTTTCCTCATGAAGTGTCTCAGCACCTAAGGTCTGTCTCGTGTTTCCTCCTCAGGGTCGCGAGGGGGAGATCCGTCATCTGTTCAGAGGGTTCGCCTTCCTCCACTGTAAGAAGCTGGTGGAGAACGGAGGCATGTTCGTCTGCAAGACCCGACACCTGGTGCTGGCCGGAGGGTCAAAGGTCAGTGAGACACAACCCAGGGCTGTTGGAGAGAGGGGGGGGGAAATGAGTCTTCGTGTCCCTTCTACATCAACATGTGTCCCCTCTTCTACATCAACATGTGTCCCCTCTTCTACATCAACATGTGTCCCCTCTTCTCCATGTCTCTTCTACATCAACATGTGTCCCCTCTTCTCCATGTCTCTTCTACATCAACATGTGTCCCCTCTTCTACATGTCTCTTCTACATCAACATGTGTCCCCTCTTCTTCATGTCTCTTCTACATCAACATGTGTCCCCTCTTCTACATGTCTCTTCTACATCAACATGTGTCCCCTCTTCTACATGTCTCTTCTACATCAACATGTGTCCCCTCTTCTTCATGTCTCTTCTACATCAACATGTGTCCCCTCTTCTACATGTCTCTTCTACATCAACATGTGTCCCCTCTTCTTCATGTCTCTTCTACATCAACATGTGTCCCCTCTTCTACATCAACATGTGTCCCCTCTTCTTCATGTCTCTTCTACATCAACACGTGTCCCCTCTTCTCCATGTCTCTTCTACATCAACATGTGTCCCCTCTTCTTCATGTCTCTTCTACATCAACATGTGTCCCCTCTTCTTCATGTCTCTTCTACATCAACATGTGTCCCCTCTTCTTCATGTCTCTTCTACATCAACATGTGTCCCCTCTTCTTCATGTCTCCTCTACATCAACATGTGTCCCCTCTTCTCCATGTCTCTTCTACATCAACATGTGTCCCCTCTTCTTCATGTCTCCTCTATATCAACATGTGTCCCCTCTTCTTCATGTCTCTTCTACATCAACATGTGTCCCCTCTTCTTCATGTCTCTTCTACATCAACATGTGTCCCCTCTTCTTCATGTCTCCTCTACATCAACATGTGTCCCCTCTTCTCCATGTCTCTTCTACATCAACATGTGTCCCCTCTTCTTCATGTCTCCTCTATATCAACATGTGTCCCCTCTTCTCCATGTCTCTTCTACATCAACATGTGTCCCCTCTTCTTCATGTCTCTTCTACATCAACATGTGTCCCCTCTTCTTCATGTGTCCTCTACATCAACATGTGTCCCCTCTTCTCCATGTCTCTTCGACATCAACATGTGTCCCCTCTCCTTCATGTCTCTTCTACATCAGCATGTGTCCCCTCTTCTACATCAACATGTGTCCCCTCTTCTTCATGTCTCTTCTACATCAACATGTGTCCCCTCTTCTTCAACATGTGTCCCCTCTTGAAACAGAGGGGATTATGGGTAATGCTGCAATGATCCGTTTGGTGTTTCAGCCAATCAGAGACAGGCTCTGGATATGTTGATGAAAGACAGGATGATAGGGGACCTCTAAACCCTGACATGAGTCGGGGGTTGTCCCCTCACTGTCCCCTCACTGTCCCCTCCGCTTCACGTCGATGGTTTCCTGAATGTGTTTTATATCAGGTCTGTGGTTAACACGAGCTGAAGAGATTTATACGTTTTGTTTCACGTCAGTAAACACCCCACTGGTGGCTTTAAAGATGGAGGATGCTAACACGTTCCTAAGTGAGACGATGTGTCTGCCTGCAGTGATTCAGTGCGGCTCTCACCACATGGGGTCCGGACGAAGGCATTCATAACGTTGGCAGCCGCCTTCATGACACAAGCTTTGTTGTTATATACACAACCCTGTCGTCAATACTAATCTGTAATTCCTGTTTACGTCCGCGGTGCCATCTTGTATACGGGCGTCATGTTCTCATTTATATAGCGCCACAGTACTCATACTTATCTCTCTAGAACCAACACCTGACGCATATATATTAGGGATGCCAGCGATTATTCCATTATTCGTTACAGTCTCCATCATCGAATATTATTTTTAAAAATCGATTTTATTTATATATATTTTTTTTATTATTTATGTATTTTTTTTTTTTCTGGCTTAGTTTCAACCAAAATATATATAAATATAAATATATGCTAATAATAGTAATAGTATTAATAATTGTAAATGGCCATTGGTCACACCACCAGTTTGTTTTACTGTAAACTTGGAGGAAGCCTGTGCAGAGCAGACTGCTGCTGCAGCTGCTACACACCGACCCCACCCCCCCTCTCCCTCACACCGCCCCCACCCCCCCTCTCCCTCTCACCCACACGTGCGACTAAAGATGAACAAAGCGGCAGGTAAAAAGGGTAATATCGATTATTATTCGCCAGGGCTGCCGAATAATCGATTTTGATCATGGTCAGTTTCTGGCAACCCTAATATATACACGTGCAGAGGAAGGAGAGCGTGTTCGTGCTTTTAGTCATTAATTTTTTAGTTTAGTCAATTTATTGAACATGTCAGAAACAAAACAAATATATAACAATAATATATATATATTCTCCTTTTTTTTCTTTTTTTTTCACTCAGATTAATAATTATAACAAAGTACCAAAAAAAATAAATAATAACAAACAAAAAAAAAAAAATAATAATAATTATTAATGGACGTACGGTGTTAATTAAACCCTCATGTGATGCTTCCTTCAATATACGTTTGAAATGACTTCCCTTCTGTCCTTCTGTGAACTCTTTCAGCCCCGAGACGTGACCAACTTCACGGTGGGAGGGTTCGCTCCCATGAGTCCTCGCATCACCAGCCCCATGCACCACGGGGGAGGAAGTGAGTACACTCCAATGCAGCAAAGCTGAATGTATTACAGCCCCAAGTCACAAGCAATGCCTCAAAGACAGCATACACACGTCAGAGCATAACAATTATAAAAACATTATACTTAAGCAGGCCCCCCCCTAGCTGAGATATAATGACCGTATATCACGGCCTGTCGTGAGCTATTGCTTTTATAATTAAACGGTTACCAAGTGTGGCAATATGAAAGAAAAACACGTGTTGTTCAATTAAGCAATCATACACGAAGCGCCTCGGTCCTGCCGCAGTACTGTCGTACCAATAATGACGTTCAAGAACGGCCTCTCGTGTATGATTGCGATTCTAACACACTAACACAAACTATCATTGTAATCAACAATATCGTAAAATAACTTCATAATGTGGCTAATTTGCTCACAAACCTACGCTTTCTGCTCGAGTTAATCTCCGTCAGAAAGTAGTTCCCATGGTAACGATAGCCGATCAATCAAACACTCCTGCTACTCCGCTTACAGTTATTGATATAATTATAGTAAATAATATATTATTAACCAATTTATTGAAAACAATGTATTGAAAACAATTCTTGAATTAGGCTATTTAAATATCTGAGTAATCACTGTGTGGGAATTGCGCAACAAATCAAATCAGGCGGTCCATGGTGCTGACACATGTTGGGTTCAGAATGAAGGTGGATGTTCATGCTGCCATTAAAAGTTCTTGAAACAGCTCTCCATGAACTCCATGCCCTGACTTTGTTGCCGTGGTGCCATGGTGTTCACGGGTAGGACTACGTTATAGGAAGAGCTTTCCTCCAGTGGCCGTTTCATGGCGTGTCCCGGACCGGCAGAAAGCTCCACATCTTTCTGTCTGTGTCCATGTCCAACCATTCATCAATACTGAGGCCCCCCAACAAATCAAAGTTAACTTTAAAATCTGACATTTTGTAGCTACCGATTTCCAACGAGAGACAATGTATAACAGTGTGTGTCGCTAAACGTTGCTATGGCAACCACACGATGTAGGCTCGTGGAAGTAGTTTCGGTAGGCTGGTGGCGTGTGTAGGCCACTGGATACTTTGTGATTAGGCACGTTCTATTTGATCGTTGTTTGATCGTGGAATCAAACACGCCTATTGACCAATCAGAGAGCTTGCTCAAACCTATGTCATAGAATTGGTTTTAAATGTCTGAGCGGCCGCCGCTGCTTACACTGATATCAATTCAAGGGTTTTTAATGAACTGTGTTTTTTGTTCTGCAGGTTCTCCACAGAGAGGAGGTGGAGGTGGAGGAGGAGGAGGTGGAGGTGGAGGAGGTGGGGGGGGAGGAGGAGGAGGAGGAGGAATGGGGCGGGGCCGAGGACGAAGAGACAACGATCTGATTGGTCAAACCGTCCGCATCTCGCAGGGTCCTTACAAAGGTGAGACACTGGAGACATTAAAGATTATTAAGCGGTTATTATTTTTAAAATTAAACTCCAGAGGTGGAAATGCATTTTTTAAAGATTATTTCTGGCATTTGTCAACATGTATCATACTTTATTTTGCAAACATTTAAACATTTAAAACTTTGCTACCACTTTACAATAAGACCACCCTTATAACGGATTCATAGAGGGTTGATAATTAGGTTGTAAACACTTTATTAATCATTAAGAACCATTTATAAACCAGTTCTAACATCAACACAGGCTCACTATTTAGCAAGAGGACTAAGCCTTATATTGACTACTTAGCGAGAATCAACTCAGTGAGCTACAGATACCAAGGATGCTGGCTGATGAAGGAGACAAAGTAATATAGGTAGCCAATATAAGGCTTGGCAGTGCAGATACATGTGGGCTCACTATTTGGCAAGATGACTAAGCCTTATATTGGCTACTTACAGTACAGATAAATGTGGGCTCACTATTTGGCAAGATGACTAAGCCTTATATTGGCTACTTACAGTACAGATAAATGTGGGCTCACTATTTGGCAAGATGACTAAGCCTTATATTGGCTACTTACAGTGCAGATACATGTGGGCTCACTATTTAGCAAGATGACTAAGCCTTATATTGGCTACTTACAGTACGGATAAATGTGGGCTCACTATTTGGCAAGATGACTAAGCCTTATATTGGCTACTTACAGTACGGATAAATGTGGGCTCACTATTTAGCAAGATGACTAAGCCTTATATTGGCTACTTACAGTGCAGATAAATGTGGGCTCACTATTTGGCAAGATGACTAAGCCTTATATTGGCTACTTACAGTACAGATACATGTGGGCTCACTATTTGGCAAGACGACTAAGCCTTATATTGGCTACTTACAGTGCAGATAAATGTGGGCTCACTATTTGGCAAGATGACTAAGCCTTATATTGGCTACTTACAGTACAGATACATGTGGGCTCACTATTTAGCAAGATGACTAAGCCTTATATTGGCTACTTACAGTGCAGATAAATGTGGGCTCACTATTTGGCAAGATGACTAAGCCTTATATTGGCTTCTTACAGTACAGATACATGTGGGCTCACTATTTGGCAAGATGACTAAGCCTTATATTGGCTACTTACAGTACAGATACATGTGGGCTCACTATTTAGCAAGATGACTAAGCCTTATATTGGCTACTTACAGTGCAGATAAATGTGGGCTCACTATTTGGCAAGATGACTAAGCCTTATATTGGCTACTTACAGTGCAGATACATGTGGGCTCACTATTTGGCAAGATGACTAAGCCTTATATTGGCTACTTATAGTGCAGATACATGTGGGCTCACTATTTGGCAAGATGACTAAGCCTTATATTGGCTACTTACAGTGCAGATACATGTGGGCTCACTATTTGGCAAGATGACTAAGCCTTATATTGGCTACTTACAGTGCAGATACATGTGGGCTCACTATTTAGCAAGATGACTAAGCCTTATATTGGCTACTTACAGTACAGATAAATGTGGGCTCACTATTTAGCAAGATGACTAAGCCTTATATTGGCTACTTACAGTACAGATACATGTGGGCTCACTATTTGGCAAGCAACCGGTCACAGTCGCTCACAGATTTATAAAGTGTTCACAACCTAATTAATTACAAACTATTCGTAAACTCTTTATCATGGTGGTCTTATTGTAAAGCGGTACCGAAACTTTCGGACAATTTGTTCAGACATTTTTCACACGTTTAAGACTTTTTGTATTCTCATTTCGGACACTTTTTTCTGTTTGTCATATTTTTCAAGTTTTTTTAAAACATTTATTTTTTGACAACTTTTGGAAAAAATCACCCTTTTTTCAGATATTCTTTCTGACATTTTCCCATTCACTCAGATAAATCAGATAATCAGATGAAGATTAATTGTTTGCATTTAGTGTCAAAAACATTTTCATTTTGTCCAAAATAAGTATTTAACTGTCCTAATTGTCTTTAAATGAATGATGCATTTTCCTACATTTCCCAGGATACATTGGGGTGGTGAAGGACGCCACAGAGTCCACGGCGCGTGTTGAGCTGCACTCGACCTGTCAGACCATCTCAGTGGATCGACAGCGCCTCACCACCATGTACGAAACATTATTATTATGTATTTATTTCAACAAGGACCATGCATACACATACATTGCGTGCCTATTGGTTGGAACACGATCCGTGTATCCATCACTTCCTGGTCTTCTCTAAAGAAGAGGGACCAATGGAAACGTTGTCATGTTGCCGTTGGTCACCATGGAAACATTCATTAGCTAACAATGACATTATTGTTCTATTAATATAAAGGGAGGTCAGGTACTCTTTAAAGCAGCTGCTAGCTATGGGTACTTTCTACTGAAGGACACTTCAAAGCCTCTTTACTTTCACTTGAGTAAATAAGTTTAGTCAGTACTTCTACTTTCACCAGAGTATTTTTAAACACGAGTATATGTACTTCTACTTGAGTGAAGGATGTGTGTGCTTTAACCGTCTCTCTAACCTCACATTGACCTCCATCCTCTCCACCTCAGGGGGGCTAAGAGGCACAGCGGGCAGACCTCGACTCACGGCCGCACCCCGATGTACGGTTCCCAGACTCCGATGTACGGGACGGGATCCAGAACGCCCATGTACGGCTCTCAGACGCCCGTACAGGAAGGTGAGAGGGGGAATAATTATCTTTATTTGACACAAAGTACTGGACATAAAATACACACTTTTCACACATACATGTACACATATCTAATATTTATATATGACCCAAATATGTATATATGTTCATCTTTAATTTGGTCTTTGTGTGTTTACATTAGCATTTCTATTTCTATACGTTTAAACCCTGTAGCTAAAAAGTTACTTATAATTCTCGTGAAATAAAACATATTTCTCACGTTGTTCCTCCAGCTGGAAGCCGCACGCCTCACTACGGCTCTCAAACCCCATTGCATGATGGGAGCAGGACGCCGGGCCAGAGCGGAGCCTGGGACCCCAGCAACCCCAACACACCCTCCAGGTAACACACACACACACACTCAGACACACACACATCACACGTGTGGTGCTCACATTTCCTAGGCATTTATAGCACTAGCTGTATTGATGCGTGGAGGGGCTCTTATTTTGAAAAACATGCATCACCTGGAGCCTCCTTTAAGGATACACTTACTCTATGGGGCTCTTATTTTGAAAAACATGCATCACCTGGAGCCTCCTTTAAGGATACACTTACTCTATGGGGCTCTTATTTTGAAAAACATGCATCAGCTGGAGCCCCCTTTAAGGATACACTTACTCTATGGACCTCTTATTTTGAAAAACATGCATCAGATGGAGCTTCCTTTAAGGATACACTTACTCTATGGACCTCTTATTTTGAAAAACATGCATCAGATGGAGCTTCCTTTAAGGATACACTTACTCTATGGGGCTCTTATTTTGAAAAACATGCATCAGCTGGAGCTTCCTTTAGGGATACACTTACTCTATGGGGCTCTTATTTTGAAAAACATGCATCACCTGGAGCTTCCTTTAAGGATACACTTACTCTATGGGGCTCTTATTTTGAAAAACATGCATCACCTGGAGCTTCCTTTAAGGATACACTTACTCTATGGGGCTCTTATTTTGAAAAACATGCATCACCTGGAGCCTCCTTTAAGGATACACTTACTCTATGGAGCTCTTATTTTGAAAAACATGCATCAGCTGGAGCCTCCTTTAAGGATACACTTACTCTATGGGGCTCTTATTTTGAAAAACATGCATCAGTTGGAGCCTCCTTTAAGGATACACTTACTCTATGGGGC